>NW_027515236.1:0-88294 GCF_048772815.1 Callospermophilus lateralis | reverse complement strand
TTCCGACCTTCATGATCATTTCAAGTAATGAGCAGTACACCAATAAAACGTGGATATTCAAGTTTCGTTCTCCTAGCTTGAAGCATTCGTTTGCAGTAACAGTTTGAATTTTTAGTTTTCACTCTGTTTTCTCCTATATTGACAGATGCAGTTCTAACTCTAAATCAAACATGTTTTGTGCTAGCTTCTTGAAACTTGACACAATAAAGTAGTTCTACGTTCTATCTCTAAGGTTTGTTTCCTCTTGATGTAGCCTTAAGCAGAGACTGGCGAATAACACTTTCAATGAAAGGCGTTGTTAAGCTTCCAAAAAACTACCGTCTCCTGAAATCTCAACATATATTTTTTCATCCAATCTTCATGATTCTTTCAAGTATTGATCAGTACACCAATCAAACGTGGGTGCCCAAGTTTTGTTCTTCTAGGTTGTAGCATTCGTTTGCAGGAACAGTTAGAAATTATAGGTTTCACTCTGTTTTCTCCTATATTGACAGATGCAGTTAGAACTCTAAATCAAACACGGTTTGTGCTAGCTTCTTGAAACTTGACACAATAAAGTAGTTCTACGTTCTATCTCTATGGTTTGTTTCCTCTTGTATCCTAAAGCTGGGACTGGCGAATAACACTTATTCTGAAAGGGGTTGCCAAACTTCCAACACACTAGAGTCTCCTGAAATCTCAACATATATTTTTTCATCCAATCTTCATGATACTTTCAAGTAATGATCAGTACACCAATCCCACTTGGATGCCAAAGTTTAGTTCTCCTAGATTGAAGCATTCTTTTGGAGTAACAGTTTGAATTTTTAGGTTTCACTCTGTTTTCTCCTATATTGACAAATGTAGTTCGAACTCTAAATCAAACACGGTTTGTGCTAGCTTCTTGAAACTTGAAACAGTAAAGTAGTTCTACATTCTATTTATATTTTTTGTTTCCTCAGGATGTAGACCTAAGCAGAGACTGACGAAAGACACATTCAATGAAAGGCGTTGTTAGGCTGCCAAAATACTACAGTCTCCTGAAATCTCAACATATTTTTTTTTCCGACCTTCATGATCATTTCACGTAATGAGCAGTACACCAATAAAACGTGGATGTTCAAGTTTCGTTCTCCTAGGTTGAAGCATTCGTTTGCAGTAACAGTTTGAATTTTTAGTTTTCACTCTGTTTTCTCCTATATTGACAGATGCAGTTCGAACTCTAAATCAAACATGGTTTGTGCTAGCTTCTTGAAACTTGACACAATAAAGAAGTTCTACGTTCTATCTAAAGTTTGTTTCCTCTGATGTAGCCTTAAGCAGAGACTGGCGAATAACACTTTCAATGAAAGGCGTTGTTAAGCTTCCAAAAAACTACCGTCTCCTGAAATCTCAACATATATTTTTTTCATCCAATCTTCATGATTCTTTCAAGTATTGATCAGTACACCAATCAAACGTGGATGCCCAAGTTTTGTTCTTCTAGGTTGTAGCATTCGTTTGCAGGAACAGTTAGAAATTATAGGTTTCACTCTGTTTTCTCCTATATTGACAGATCCAGTTAGAACTCTAAATCAAACACGGTTTGTGCTAGCTTCTTGAAACTTGACACAATAAAGTAGTTCTACGTTCTATCTCTAAGGTTTGTTTCCTCTTGTATCCTAAAGCTGGAACTGGCGAATAACACTTATACTGAAAGGGGTTGCCAAACTTCCAACACACTAGAGTCTCCTGAAATCTCAACATATATTTTTTCATCCAAAATTCATGATACTTTCAAGTAATGATCAGTACACCAATCCCACTTGGATGCCAAAGTTTAGTTCTCCTAGATTGAAGCATTCTTTTGGAGTAACAGTTTGAATTTTTAGGTTTCACTCTGTTTTCTTCTATATTGACAAATGTAGTTCGAACTCTAAATCAAACAGGGTTTGTGCTATTTTCTTGAAACTTGAAACAGAAAAGTAGTTCTACATTCTATTTTTATTTTTTGTTTCCTCTGGATGTAGACCTAAGCAGAGACTGACGAAAGACACATTCAATGAAAGGCGTTGTTAGGCTACCAAAATACTACAGGCTCCTGAAATCTCAACATATTCATTTTTCCGACCTTCATGATAATTTCAAGTAATGAGCAGTACACCAATAAAACATGGATGTTCAAGTTCCGTTCTCCTAGGTTGAAGCATTCGTTTGCAGTAACAGTTTGAATTTTTAGTTTTCACTCTGTTTTCTCCTATATTGACAGATGCAGTTCGAACTCTAAATCAAACATGGTTTGTGCTAGCTTCTTGAAACTTGACACAAAAAAGTACTTCTACATTCTTTCTCTCAGGTTTGTTTCCTCTTGATGTAGCCTTAAGCAGAGACTGGCGAATAACACTTTCAATGAAAGGCGTTGTTAAGCTTCCAAAAAACTACCGTCTCCTGAAATCTCAACATATATTTTTTCATCCAATCTTCATGATTCTTTCAAGTATTGATCAGTACACCAATCAAACGTGGATGCCCAAGTTCTGTTCTTCTAGGTTGTAGCATTCGTTTCCAGGAAGAGTTAGAAATTATAGGTTTCACTCTGTTTTCTCCTATATTGACAGATGCAGTTAGAACTCTAAATCAAACACGGTTTGTGCTAGCTTCTTGAAACTTGACACAATAAAGTAGTTCTACGTTCTATCTCTAAGGTTTGTTTCCTCTTGTATCCTAAAGCTGGGACTGGCGAATAACACTTATACTGAAAGGGGTTGCCAAACTTCCAACACACTAGAGTCTCCTGAAATCTCAACATATATTTTTTTATCCAATCTTCATGATACTTTCAAGTAATGATCAGTTCAACAATCCCAATTGAATGCCAAAGTTTAGTTCTCCTAGATTGAAGCATTCTTTGGAGTACCAGTTTGAATTTTTAGGTTTCACTCTGTTTTCTCCTATATTGACAAATGTAGTTCGAACTCTAAATCAAACACGGTTTGTGCTAGCTTCTTGAACCTTGAAACAGTAAAGTAGTTCTACATTCTATATTTATTCTTTCTTTCCTCTGGATGTAGACCTAAGCAGAGACGGACGAAAGACACATTCAATGAAAGCGTTGTTAGGCTGCCAAAATACTACAGTCTCCTGAAATCTCAACATATTTTTTTTTCCTACCTTCATGATCATTTCAAGTAATGAGCAGTACACCAATAGAACGTGGATGTTCAAGTTTCGTTCTCCTAGCTTGAAGCATTCGTTTGCAGTAACAGTTTGAATTTTTAGTTTTCACTCTGTTTTCTCCTATATTGACAGATGCAGTTCGAACTCTAAATCAAACATGGTTTGTGCTAGCTTCATGAAACTTGACACAATAATGTAGTTCTACGTTCTATCTCTAAGGTTTGTTTCCTCTTGATGTAGCCTTAAGCAGAGACTGGCGAATAACACTTTCAATGAAAGGCGTTTTTAAGCTTCCAAAAAACTACTGTCTCCTGAAATCTCAACATATATTTTTTCATCCAATCTTCATGATTCTTTCAAGTATTGATCAGTACACCAATCAAACGTGGATGCCCAAGTTTTGTTCTTCTAGGTTGCAGCATTCGTTTGCAGGAACAGTTAGAAATTATAGGTTTCTCTCTGTTTTCTCCTATATTGACAGATGCAGTTAGAACTCTAAAACAAACACGGTTTGTGCTAGCTTCTTGAAACTTGACACAATAAAGTAGTTCTACGTTCTGTCTCTAAAGTTTGTTTCCTCTTGTATCCTAAAGCTGGGACTGGCGAATAACACTTATACTGAAAGGGGTTGCCAAACTTCCAACACACTAGAGTCTCCTGAAATCTCAACATATATTTTTTCATCCAATCTTCATGATACTTTCAAGTAATGATCAGTACACCAATCCCACTTGGATGCCAAAGTTTAGTTCTCCTAGATTGAAGCATTCTTTTGGAGTAACAGTTTGAATTTTTAGGTCTCACTCTGTTTTCTCCTAATTTGACAAATGTAGTTTGAACTCTAAATCAAACACGGTTTGTGCTAGCTTCTTGTAACTTGAAACAGTAAAGTAGTTCTACATTCTATTTTTATTTTTTGTTTCCTCTGGATGTAGACCTAAGCAGAGACTCACGAAAGACACATTCAATGAAAGGCGTTGTTAGGCTGAAAAAATACTACAGTCTCCTGAAATCTCAACATATTTTTTTTTCCGACCTTCATGATCATTTCAAGTAATGAGCAGTACACCAATAAAACGTGGATGTTCAAGTTTCGTTCTCCTACGTTGAAGCATTCGTTTGCAGTAACAGTTTGAATTTTTAGTTTTCACTCTGTTTTCTCCTATATTGACAGATGCAGTTCGAACTCTAAATCAAACATGGTTTGTGCTAGCTTCTTGAAACTTGACACAATAAAGTAGTTCTACGTTCTATTTCTAAGGTTTGTTTCCTCTTGATGTAGCCTTAAGCAGAGACTGGCGAATAACACTTTCAATGAAAGGCATTGTTAAGCTTTCAAAAAACTACCGTCTCCTGAAATCTCAACATATATCTTTTCATCCAATCTTCATGATTCTTTCAAGTATTGATCAGTACACCAATCAAACGTGGATGCCCAAGTTTTGTTCTTCTAGGTTGTAGCATTCGTTTGCAGGAACAGTTAGAAATTATAGGTTTCACTCTGTTTTCTCCTATATTGACAGATGCAGTTAGAACTCTAAATCAAACACGGTTTGTGCTAGCTTCTTGAAACTTGACACAAGAACGTAGTTTACGTTCTATCTCTAAGGTTTGTTTCCTCTTGTATCCTAAAGCTGGGACTGGCGAATAACACTTATACTGAAAGGGGTTGCCAAACTTCCAACACACTAGAGTCTCCTGAAATCTCAACATATATTTTTTCATCCAATCTTCATGATACTTTCAAGTAATGATCAGTACACCAATCCCACTTGGATGCCAAAGTTTAGTTCTCCTAGATTGAAGCATTCTTTTGGAGTAACAGTTTGAATTTTTAGGTTTCACTCTGTTTTCTCCTATATTGACAAATGTAGTTCGAACTCTAAATCAAACACGGTTTGTGCTAGCTTCTTGAAACTTGAAACAGTAAAGTAGTTCTACATTCTATTTTTATTTTTTGTTTCCTCTGGATGTAGACCTAAGGAGAGACTGACGAAAGACACATTCATTGAAAGGCGTTGTTAGGCTGCCAAAATACTACAGTCTCCTGAAATCTCAACATATTTTTTTTTCCGACCTTCATGATCATTTCAAGTAATGAGCAGTACACCAATAGAACGTGGATGTTCAAGTTTCGTTCTCCTAGCTTGAAGCATTCGTTTGCAGTAACAGTTTGAATTTTTAGTTTTCACTCTGTTTTCTCCTATATTGACAGATGCAGTTCGAACTCTAAATCAAACATGGTTTGTGCTAGCTTCATGAAACTTGACACAATAATGTAGTTCTACGTTCTATCTCTAAGGTTTGTTTCCTCTTGATGTAGCCTTAAGCAGAGACTGGCGAATAACACTTTCAATGAAAGGCGTTTTTAAGCTTCCAAAAAACTACTGTCTCCTGAAATCTCAACATATATTTTTTCATCCAATCTTCATGATTCTTTCAAGTATTGATCAGTACACCAATCAAACGTGGATGCCCAAGTTTTGTTCTTCTAGGTTGCAGCATTCGTTTGCAGGAACAGTTAGAAATTATAGGTTTCACTCTGTTTTCTCCTATATTGACAGATGCAGTTAGAACTCTAAATCAAACACGGTTTGTGCTAGCTTCTTGAAACTTGACACAAGAACGTAGTTTACGTTCTATCTCTAAGGTTTGTTTCCTCTTGTATCCTAAAGCTGGGACTGGCGAATAACACTTATACTGAAAGGGGTTGCCAAACTTCCAACACACTAGAGTCTCCTGAAATCTCAACATATATTTTTTCATCCAATCTTCATGATACTTTCAAGTAATGATCAGTACACCAATCCCACTTGGATGCCAAAGTTTAGTTCTCCTAGATTGAAGCATTCTTTTGGAGTAACAGTTTGAATTTTTAGGTTTCACTCTGTTTTCTCCTATATTGACAAATGTAGTTCGAACTCTAAATCAAACACGGTTTGTGCTAGCTTCTTGAAACTTGAAACAGTAAAGTAGTTCTACATTCTATTTTTATTTTTTGTTTCCTCTGGATGTAGACCTAAGCAGAGACTGACGAAAGACACATTCAATGAAAGGCGTTGTTAGGCTGCCAAAATACTACAGTCTCCTGAAATCTCAACATATTTTTTTTTTCCGACCTTCATGATCATTTCAAGTAATGAGCAGTACACCAATAGAACGTGGATGTTCAAGTTTCGTTCTCCTAGCTTGAAGCATTCGTTTGCAGTAACAGTTTGAATTTTTAGTTTTCACTCTGTTTTCTCCTATATTGACAGATGCAGTTCGAACTCTAAATCAAACATGGTTTGTGCTAGCTTCATGAAACTTGACACAATAATGTAGTTCTACGTTCTATCTCTAAGGTTTGTTTCCTCTTGATGTAGCCTTAAGCAGAGACTGGCGAATAACACTTTCAATGAAAGGCGTTTTTAAGCTTCCAAAAAACTACTGTCTCCTGAAATCTCAACATATATTTTTTCATCCAATCTTCATGATTCTTTCAAGTATTGATCAGTACACCAATCAAACGTGGATGCCCAAGTTTTGTTCTTCTAGGTTGCAGCATTCGTTTGCAGGAACAGTTAGAAATTATAGGTTTCACTCTGTTTTCTCCTATATTGACAGATGCAGTTAGAACTCTAAAACAAACACGGTTTGTGCTAGCTTCTTGAAACTTGACACAATAAAGTAGTTCTACGTTCTATCTCTAAGGTTTGTTTCCTCTTGTATCCTAAAGCTGGGACTGGCGAATAACACTTATACTGAAAGGGGTTGCCAAACTTCCAACACACTAGAGTCTCCTGAAATCTCAACATATATTTTTTCATCCAATCTTCATGATACTTTCAAGTAATGATCAGTACACCAATCCCACTTGGATGCCAAAGTTTAGTTCTCCTAGATTGAAGTATTCTTTTGGAGTAACAGTTTGAATTTTTAGGTCTCACTCTGTTTTCTCCTAATTTGACAAATGTAGTTTGAACTCTAAATCAAACACGGTTTGTGCTAGCTTCTTGAAACTTGAAACAGTAAAGTAGTTCTACATTCTATTTTTATTTTTTGTTTCCTCTGGATGTAGACCTAAGCAGAGACTTACGAAAGACACATTCAATGAAAGGCGTTGTTAGGCTGAAAAAATACTACAGTCTCCTGAAATCTCAACATAATTTTTTTTTCCGACCTTCATGATCATTTCAAGTAATGAGCAGTACACCAATAAAACGTGGATGTTCAAGTTTCGTTCTCCTAGGTTGAAGCATTCGTTTGCAGTAACAGTTTGAATTTTTAGTTTTCACTCTGTTTTCTCCTATATTGACAGATGCAGTTCGAACTCTAAATCAAACATGGTTTGTGCTAACTTCTTGAAACTTGACACAATAAAGTAGTTCTACGGTCTATTTCTAAGGTTTGTTTCCTCTTGATGTAGCCTTAAGCAGAGACTGGCGAATAACACTTTCAATGAAAGGCATTGTTAAGCTTTCAAAAAACTACCGTCTCCTGAAATCTCAACATATATCTTTTCATCCAATCTTCATGATTCTTTCAAGTATTGATCAGTACACCAATCAAACGTGGATGCCAGAGTTTTGTTCTTCTAGGTTGTAGCATTCGTTTGCAGGAACAGTTAGAAATTATAGGTTTCACTCTGTTTTCTCCTATATTGACAGATGCAGTTAGAACTCTAAATCAAACACGGTTTGTGCTAGCTTCTTGAAACTTGACACAAGAAAGTAGTTTACGTTCTATCTCTAAGGTTTGTTTCCTCTTGTATCCTAAAGCTGGGACTGGCGAATAACACTTATACTGAAAGGGGTTGCCAAACTTCCAACACACTAGAGTCTCCTGAAATCTCAACATATATTTTTTCATCCAATCTTCATGATACTTTCAAGTAATGATCAGTACACCAATCCCACTTGGATGCCAAAGTTTAGTTCTCCTAGATTGAAGCATTCTTTTGGAGTAACAGTTTGAATTTTTAGGTTTCACTCTGTTTTCTACTATATTGAGAAATGTAGTTCGAACTCTAAATGAAACACGGTTTGTGCTAGCTTCTTGAAACTTGAAACAGTAAAGTAGTTCTACATTCTATTTTTATTTTTTGTTTCCTCTGGATGTAGACCTAAGCAGAGACTGACGAAAGACACATTCAATGAAAGGCGTTGTTAGGCTGCCAAAATACTACAGTCTCCTGAAATCTCAACATATTTTTTTTTCCGACCTTCATGATCATTTCAAGTAATGAGCAGTACACCAATAGAACGTGGATGTTCAAGTTTCGTTCTCCTAGCTTGAAGCATTCGTTTGCAGTAACAGTTTGAATTTTTAGTTTTCACTCTGTTTTCTCCTATATTGACAGATGCAGTTCGAACTCTAAATCAAACATGGTTTGTGCTAGCTTCATGAAACTTGACACAATAATGTAGTTCTACGTTCTATCTCTAAGGTTTGTTTCCTCTTGATGTAGCCTTAAGCAGAGACTGGCGAATAACACTTTCAATGAAAGGCGTTTTTAAGCTTCCAAAAAACTACTGTCTCCTGAAATCTCAACATATATTTTTTCATCCAATCTTCATGATTCTTTCAAGTATTGATCAGTACACCAATCAAACGTGGATGCCCAAGTTTTGTTCTTCTAGGTTGCAGCATTCGTTTGCAGGAACAGTTAGAAATTATAGGTTTCACTCTGTTTTCTCCTATATTGACAGATGCAGTTAGAACTCTAAAACAAACACGGTTTGTGCTAGCTTCTTGAAACTTGACACAATAAAGTAGTTCTACGTTCTATCTCTAAGGTTTGTTTCCTCTTGTATCCTAAAGCTGGGACTGGCGAATAACACTTATACTGAAAGGGGTTGCCAAACTTCCAACACACTAGAGTCTCCTGAAATCTCAACATATATTTTTTCATCCAATCTTCATGATACTTTCAAGTAATGATCAGTACACCAATCCCACTTGGATGCCAAAGTTTAGTTCTCCTAGATTGAAGCATTCTTTTGGAGTAACAGTTTGAATTTTTAGGTCTCACTCTGTTTTCTCCTAATTTGACAAATGTAGTTTGAACTCTAAATCAAACACGGTTTGTGCTAGCTTCTTGAAACTTGAAACAGTAAAGTAGTTCTACATTCTATTTTTATTTTTTGTTTCCTCTGGATGTAGACCTAAGCAGAGACTTACGAAAGACACATCCAATGAAAGCGTTGTTAGGCTGAAAAAATACTACAGTCTCCTGAAATCTCAACATATTTTTTTTTCCGACCTTCATGATCATTTCAAGTAATGAGCAGTACACCAATAAAACGTGGATGTTCAAGTTTCGTTCTCCTAGGTTGAAGCATTCGTTTGCAGTAACAGTTTGAATTTTTAGTTTTCACTCTGTTTTCTCCTATATTGACAGATGCAGTTCGAACTCTAAATCAAACATGGTTTGTGCTAACTTCTGGAAACTTGACACAATAAAGTAGTTCTACGGTCTATTTCTAAGGTTTGTTTCCTCTTGATGTAGCCTTAAGCAGAGACTGGCGAATAACACTTTCAATGAAAGGCATTGTTAAGCTTTCAAAAAACTACCGTCTCCTGAAATCTCAACATATATCTTTTCATCCAATCTTCATGATTCTTTCAAGTATTGATCAGTACACCAATCAAACGTGGATGCCAGAGTTTTGTTCTTCTAGGTTGTAGCATTCGTTTGCAGGAACAGTTAGAAATTATAGGTTTCACTCTGTTTTCTCCTATATTGACAGATGCAGTTAGAACTCTAAATCAAACACGGTTTGTGCTAGCTTCTTGAAACTTGACACAAGAAAGTAGTTTACGTTCTATCTCTAAGGTTTGTTTCCTCTTGTATCCTAAAGCTGGGACTGGCGAATAACACTTATACTGAAAGGGGTTGCCAAACTTCCAACACACTAGAGTCTCCTGAAATCTCAACATATATTTTTTCATCCAATCTTCATGATACTTTCAAGTAATGATCAGTACACCAATCCCACTTGGATGCCAAAGTTTAGTTCTCCTAGATTGAAGCATTCTTTTGGAGTAACAGTTTGAATTTTTAGGTTTCACTCTGTTTTCTCCTATATTGAGAAATGTAGTTCGAACTCTAAATGAAACACGGTTTGTGCTAGCTTCTTGAAACTTGAAACAGTAAAGTAGTTCTACATTCTATTTTTATTTTTTGTTTCCTCTGGATGTAGACCTAAGCAGAGACTGACGAAAGACACATTCAATGAAAGGCGTTGTTAGGCTGCCAAAATACTACAGTCTCCTGAAATCTCAACATATTTTTTTTTCCGACCTTCATGATCATTTCAAGTAATGAGCAGTACACCAATAAAACGTGGATGTTCAAGTTTCGTTCTCCTAGCTTGAAGCATTCGTTTGCAGTAACAGTTTGAATTTTTAGTTTTCACTCTGTTTTCTCCTATATTGACAGATGCAGTTCGAACTCTAAATCAAACATGGTTTGTGCTAGCTTCATGAAACTTGACACAATAAAGTAGTTCTACGTTCTATCTCTAAGGTTTGTTTCCTCTTGATGTAGCCTTAAGCAGAGACTGGCGAATAACACTTTCAATGAAAGGCGTTGTTAAGCTTCCAAAAAACTACCGTCTCCTGAAATCTCAACATATATTTTTTCATCCAATCTTCATGATTCTTTCAAGTATTGATCAGTACACCAATCAAACGTGGATGCCCAAGTTCTGTTCTTCTAGGTTGTAGCATTCGTTTGCAGGAACAGTTAGAAATTATAGGTTTCACTCTGTTTTCTCCTATATTGACAGATGCAGTTAGAACTCTAAAACAAACACGGTTTGTGCTAGCTTCTTGAAACTTGACACAATAAAGTAGTTCTACGTTCTATCTCTAAAGTTTGTTTCCTCTTGTATCCGAAAGCTGGGACTGGCGAAAAACACTTATACTGAAAGGGGTTGCCAAACTTCCAACACACTAGAGTCTCCTGAAATCTCAACATATATTTTTTCATCCAATCTTCATGATACTTTCAAGTAATGATCAGTACACCAATCCCACTTGGATGCCAAAGTTTAGTTCTCCTAGATTGAAGCATTCTTTTGGAGTAACAGTTTGAATTTTTAGGTCTCACTCTGTTTTCTCCTAATTTGACAAATGTAGTTTGAACTCTAAATCAAACACGGTTTGTGCTAGCTTCTTGAAACTTGAAACAGTAAAGTAGTTCTACATTCTATTTTTATTTTTTTTTCCTCTGGATGTAGACCTAAGCAGAGACTGACGAAAGACACATTCAATGAAAGGCGTTGTTAGGCTGCCAAAATACTACAGTCTCCTGAAATCTCAACATATTTTTTTTTCCGACCTTCATGATCATTTCAAGTAATGAGCAGTACACCAATAAAACGTGGATGTTCAAGTTTCGTTCTCCTAGCTTGAAGCATTCGTTTGCAGTAACAGTTTGAATTTTTAGTTTTCACTCTGTTTTCTCCTATATTGACAGATGCAGTTCGAACTCTAAATCAAACATGGTTTGTGCTAGCTTCATGAAACTTGACACAATAAAGTAGTTCTACGTTCTATCTCTAAGGTTTGTTTCCTCTTGATGTAGCCTTAAGCAGAGACTGGCGAATAACACTTTCAATGAAAGGCGTTGTTAAGCTTCCAAAAAACTACCGTCTCCTGAAATCTCAACATATACTTTTTTCATCCAATCTTCATGATTCTTTCAAGTATTGATCAGTACAACAATCAAACGTGGATGCCCAAGTTCTGTTCTTCTAGGTTGTAGCACTCGTTTGCAGGAACAGTTAGAAATTATAGGTTTCACTCTGTTTTCTCCTATATTGACAGATGCAGTTAGAACTCTAAATCAAACACGGTTTGTGCTAGCTTCTTGAAACTTGACACAATAAAGTAGTTCTACGTTCTATCTCTAAGGTTTGTTTCCTCTTGTATCCTAAAGCTGGGACTGGCGAATAACACTTATACTGAAAGGGGTTGCCAAACTTCCAACACACTAGAGTCTCCTGAAATCTCAACATATATTTTTTTATCCAATCTTCATGATACTTTCAAGTAATGATCAGTACAACAATCCCAATTGGATGCCAAAGTTTAGTTCTCCTAGATTGAAGCATTCTTTTGGAGTACCAGTTTGAATTTTTAGGTTTCACTCTGTTTTCTCCATAAATTGACAAATGTAGTTCGAACTCTAAATCAAACACGGTTTGTGCTAGCTTCTTGAAACTTGAAACAGTAAAGTAGTTCTACATTCTATATTTATTCTTTGTTTCCTCTGGATGTAGACCTAAGCAGAGACTGATGAAAGACACATTCAATGAAAGGCGTTGTTAGGCTGCCAAAATACTACAGTCTCCTGAAATCTCAACATATTTTTTTTTCCGACCTTCATGATAATTTCATGTAATCAGCAGTACACCAATAAAACGTGGATGTTCAAGTTTCGTTCTCCTAGGTTGAAGCATTCGTTTGCAGTAACAGTTTGAATTTTTAGTTTTCACTCCGTTTTCTCCTATACTGACAGATGCAGTTCGAACTCTAAATCAAACATGGTTTGTGCTAGCTTCTTGAAACTTGACACAATAAAGTATTTCTACGTTATGTCTCTAAGGTTTGTTTCCTCTTGATGTAGCCTTAAGCAGAGACTGGCGAATAACACTTTCAATGAAAGGCGTTGTTAAGCTTCCAAAAAACTACGGTCTCCTGAAATCTCAACATATATTTTTTCATCCAATCTTCATGATTCTTTCAAGTATTGATCAGTACACCAATCAAACGTGGATGCCCAAGTTTTGTTCTTCTAGGTTGCAGCATTCGTTTTCAGGAACAGTTAGAAATTATTGGTTTCACTATGTTTTCTCCTATATTGACAGATGCAGTTAGAACTCTAAATCAAACACGGTTTGTGCTAGCTTCTTGAAACTTGACACAATAAAGTAGTTCTACGTTCTATCTCTAAAGTTTGTTTCCTCTTGTATCCTAAAGCTGGGACTGGCGAATAACACTTATACTGAAAGGGGTTGCCAAACTTCCAACACACTAGAGTCTCCTGAAATCTCAACATATATTTTTTCATCCAATCTTCATGATACTTTCAAGTAATGATCAGTACACCAATCCCACTTGGATGCCAAAGTTTATTTCTCCTAGATTGAAGCATTCTTTTGGAGTAACAGTTTGAATTTTTAGGTCTCACTCTGTTTTCTCCTAATTTGACAAATGTAGTTTGAACTCTAAATCAAACACGGTTTGTGCTAGCTTCTTGAAACGTGAAACAGTAAAGTAGTTCTACATTCTATTTTTATTTTTTGTTTCCTCTGGATGTAGACCTAAGCAGAGACTCACGAAAGACACATTCAATGAAAGGCGTTGTTAGGCTGAAAAAATACTACAGTCTCCTGAAATCTCAACATATTTTTTTTTCCGACCTTCATGATCATTTCAAGTAATGAGCAGTACACCAATAAAACGTGGATGTTCAAGTTTCGTTCTCCCAGCTTGAAGCATTCGTTTGCAGTAACAGTTTGAATTTTTAGTTTTCACTCTGTTTTCTCCTATATTGACAGATGCAGTTCGAACTCTAAATCAAACATGGTTTGTGCTAGCTTCTTGAAACTTGACACAATAAAGTAGTTCTACGTTCTATCTCTAAGGTTTGTTTCCTCTTGATGTAGCCTTAAGCAGAGACTGGCGAATAACACTTTCAATGAAAGACGTTGTTAAGCTTCCAAAAAACTACCGTCTCCTGAAATCTCAACATCTATTTTTCATCCAATCTTCATGATTCTTTCAAGTATTGATCAGTACACCAATCAAACGTGGATGCCCAAATTTTGTTCTTCTAGGTTGTAGCATTCGTTTGCAGGAACAGTTAGAAATTATAGGTTTCTCTCTGTTTTCTCCTATATTGACAGATGCAGTTAGAACTCTAAATCAAACACGGTTTGTGCTAGCTTCTTGAAACTTGACACAATAAAGTAGTTCTACGTTCTATCACTAAGGTTTGTTTCCTCTTGTATCCTAAAGCTGGGACTGGCGAATAACACTTATACTGAAAGGGGTTGCCAAACTTCCACCACACTAGAGTCTCCTGAAATCTCAACATATATTTTTTCATCCAATCTTCATGATACTTTCAAGTAATGATCAGTACACCAATCCCACTTGGATGCCAAAGTTTAGTTCTCCTAGATTGAAGCATTCTTTTGGAGTAACAGTTTGAATTTTTAGGTTTCACTCTGTTTTCTCCTATATTGACAAATGTAGTTCGAACTCTAAATCAAACACGGTTTGTGCTAGCTTCTTGAAACTTGAAACAGTAAAGTAGTTCTACATTCTATATTTATTTTTTGTTTCCTCTGGATGTAGACCTAAGCTGAGACTGATGAAAGACACATTCAAAGAAAGGCGTTGTTAGGCTGCCAAAATACTACAGTCTCCTGAAATCTCAACATATTTTTTTTCCGACCTTCATGATCATTTCAAGTAATGAGCAGTACACCAATAAAACGTGGATATTCAAGTTTCGTTCTCCTAGCTTGACGCATTCGTTTGCAGTAAGAGTTTGAATTTTTAGTTTTCATACTGTTTTCTCCTATATTGACAGAAGCAGTTCGAACTCTAAATCAAACATGGTTTGTGCTAGCTTCTTGAAACTTGACACAATAAAGTAGTTCTACGTTCTATCTAAAGTTTGTTTCCTCTTGATGTAGCCTTAAGCAGAGACTGGCGAATAACACTTTCAATGAAAGGCGTTGTTAAGCTTCCAAAAAACTACCGTCTCCTGAAATCTCAACATATATTTTTTTCATCCAATCTTCATGATTCTTTCAAGTATTGATCAGTACACCAATCAAACGTGGATGCCCAAGTTTTGTTCTTCTAGGTTGTAGCATTCGTTTGCAGGAACAGTTAGAAATTATAGGTTTCACTCTGTTTTCTCCTATATTGACAGATGCAGTTAGAACTCTAAATCAAACACGGTTTGTGCTAGCTTCTTGAAACTTGACACAATAAAGTAGTTCTACGTTCTATCTCTAAGGTTTTTTTCCTCTTGTATCCTAAAGCTGGAACTGGCGAATAACACTTATACTGAAAGGGGTTGCCAAACTTCCAACACACTAGAGTCTCCTGAAATCTCAACATATATTTTTTCATCCAAAATTCATGATACTTTCAAGTAATGTTCAGTACACCAATCCCACTTGGATGCCAAAGTTTAGTTCTCCTAGATTGAAGCATTCTTTTGGAGTAACAGTTTGAATTTTTAGGTTTCACTCTGTTTTCTCCTATATTGACAAATGTAGTTCGAACTCTAAATCAAACAGGGTTTGTGCTATTTTCTTGAAACTTGAAACAGTAAAGTAGTTCTACATTCTATTTTTATTTTTTCTTTCCTCTGGATGTAGACCTAAGCAGAGACTGACGAAAGACACATTCAATGAAAGGCGTTGTTAGGCTGCCAAAATACTACAGGCTCCTGAAATCTCAACATATTTATTTTTCCGACCTTCATGATAATTTCAAGTAATGAGCAGTACACCAATAAAACGTGGATGTTCAAGTTCCGTTCTCCTAGGTTGAAGCATTCGTTTGCAGTAACAGTTTGAATTTTTAGTTTTCACTCTGTTTTCTTTTATATTGACAGATGCAGTTCGAACTCTAAATCAAACATGGTTTGTGATAGCTTCTTGAAACTTGACACAATAAAGTAGTTCTACATTCTATCTCTAAGTTTTGTTTCCTCTTGATGTAGCCTTAAGCAGAGACTGGCGAATAACACTTTCAATGAAAGGCGTTGTTAAGCTTCCAAAAAACTACCGTATCCTGAAATCTCAACATATATTTTTTCATCCAATCTTCATGATTCTTTCAAGTATTGATCAGTACACCAATCAAACGTGGATGCCCAAGTTCTGTTCTTCTAGGTTGTAGCATTCGTTTGCAGGAACAGTTAGAAATTATAGGTTTCACTCTGTTTTCTCCTATATTGACAGATGCAGTTAGAACTCTAAATCAAACACGGTTTGTGCTAGCTTCTTGAAACTTGACACAATAATGTAGTTCTATGTTCTATCTCTAAGGTTTGTTTCCTCTTGTATCCTAAAGCTGGGACTGGCGAATAACACTTATACTGAAAAGGGTTGCCAAACTTCCAACACACTAGAGTCTCCTGAAATCTCAACATATATTTTTTCATCCAATCTTCATGATACTTTCAAGTAATGATCAGTACACCAATCCCACTTGGATGCCAAAGTTTAGTTCTCCTAGATTGAAGCATTCTTTTGGAGTAACAGTTTGAATTTTTAGGTTTCACTCTGTTTTCTCCTATATTGACAAATGTAGTTCGAACTCTAAATCAAACACGGTTTGTGCTAGCTTCTTGAAACTTGAAACAGTAAAGTAGTTCTACATTCTATTTTTATTTTTTGTTTCCTCTGGATGTAGACCTAAGCAGAGACTGATGAAAGACACATTCAATGAAAGGCGTTGTTAGGCTGCCAAAATACTACAGTCTCCTGAAATTTCAACATATTTTTTTTCCGACCTTCATGATCATTTCAAGTAATGAGCAGTACACCAATAAAACGTGGATATGAAAGTTTCGTTCTCCTAGCTTGAAGCATTCGTTTGCAGTAACAGTTTGAATTTTTAGTTTTCACTCTGTTTTCTCCTATATTGACAGATGCAGTTCGAACTCTAAATCAAACATGGTTTGTGCTAGCTTCTTGAAACTTGACACAATAAAGAAGTTCTACGTTCTATCTCTAAGATTTGTTTCCTCTTGATGTAGCCTTAAGCAGAGACTGGCAAATAACACTTTCAATGAAAGGCGTTGTTAAGCTTCCAAAAAACTACCGTCTCCTGAAATCTCAACATATATTTTTTCATCCAATCTTCATGATTCTTTCAAGTATTGATCAGTACACCAATCAAACGTGGATGCCCAAGTTTTGTTCTTCTAGGTTGTAGCATTCGTTTGCAGGAACAGTTAGAAATTATACGTTTCACTCTGTTTTCTCCTATATTGACAGATGCAGTTAGAACTCTAAATCAAACACGGTTTGTGCTAGCTTCTTGAAACTTGACACAATAAAGTAGTTCTACGTTCTATCTCTAAGGTTTGTTTCCTCTTGTATCCTAAAGCTGGGACTGGCGAATAACACTTATTCTGAAAGGGGTTGCCAAACTTCCAACACACTAGAGTCTCCTGAAAGCTCAACATATATTTTTTCATCCAATCTTCATGATACTTTCAAGTAATGAGCAGTACACCAATCCCACTTGGATGCCAAAGTTTAGTTCTCCTAGATTGAAGCATTCTTTTGGAGTAACAGTTTGAATTTTTAGGTTTCACTCTGTTTTCTCCTATATTGACAAATGTAGTTCGAACTCTAAATCAAACACGGTTTGTGCTAGCTTCTTGAAACTTGAAACAGTAAAGTAGTTCTACATTCTATTTTTATTTTTTGTTTCCTCAGTATGTAGACCTAAGCAGAGACTGACGAAAGACACATTCAATGAAAGGCGTTGTTAGGCTGCCAAAATACTACAGTCTCCTGAAATCTCAACATATTTTTTTTTCCGACCTTCATGATCATTTCAAGTAATGAGCAGTACACCAATAAAACGTGGATGTTTAAGTTTCGTTCTCCTAGGTTGAAGCATTCGTTTGCAGTAACAGTTTGAATTTTTAGTTTTCACTCTGTTTTCTCCTATATTGACAGATGCAGTCCGAACTCTAAATCAAACATGGTTTGTGCTAGCTTCTTGAAACTTGACACAATAAAGAAGTTCTACGTTCTATCTAAAGTTTGTTTCCTCTTGATGTAGCCTTAAGCAGAGACTGGCGAATAACACTTTCAATGAAAGGCGTTGTTAAGCTTCCAAAAAACTACCGTCTCCTGAAATCTCAACATATATTTTTTTCATCCAATCTTCATGATTCTTTCAAGTATTGATCAGTACACCAATCAAACGTGGATGCCCAAGTTTTGTTCTTCTAGGTTGTAGCATTCGTTTGCAGAAACAGTTAGAAATTATAGGTTTCACTCTGTTTTCTCCTATATTGACAGATCCAGTTAGAACTCTAAATCAAACACGGTTTGTGCTAGCTTCTTGAAACTTGACACAATAAAGTAGTTCTACGTTCTATCTCTAAGGTTTGTTTCCTCTTGTATCCTAAAGCTGGAACTGGCGAATAACACTTATACTGAAAGGGGTTGCCAAACTTCCAACACACTAGAGTCTCCTGAAATCTCAACATATATTTTTTCATCCAAAATTCATGATACTTTCAAGTAATGATCAGTACACCAATCCCACTTGGATGCCAAAGTTTAGTTCTCCTAGATTGAAGCATTCTTTTGGAGTAACAGTTTGAATTTTTAGGTTTCACTCTGTTTTCTCCTATATTGACAAATGTAGTTCGAACTCTAAATCAAACAGGGTTTGTGCTATTTTCTTGAAACTTGAAACAGAAAAGTAGTTCTACATTCTATTTTTATTTTTTGTTTCCTCTGGATGTAGACCTAAGCAGAGACTGACGAAAGACACATTCAATGAAAGGCGTTGTTAGGCTGCCAACATACTACAGGCTCCTGAAATCTCAACATATTTATTTTTCCGACCTTCATGATAATTTCAAGTAATGAGCAGTACACCAATAAAACGTGGATGTTCAAGTTCCTTTCTCCTAGGTTGAAGCATTCGTTTGCAGTAACAGTTTGAATTTTTAGTTTTCACTCTGTTTTCTCCTATATTGACAGATGCAGTTCGAACTCTAAATCAAACATGGTTTGTGCTAGCTTCTTGAAACTTGACACAAAAAAGTACTTCTACATTCTATCTCTAAGGTTTGTTTCCTCTTGATGTAGCCTTAAGCAGAAACTGGCGAATAACACTTTCAATGAAAGGCGTTGTTAAGCTTCCAAAAAACTACCGTCTCCTGAAATCTCAACATATATTTTTTCATCCAATCTTCATGATTCTTTCAAGTATTGATCAGTACACCAATCAAACGTGGATGCCCAAGTTCTGTTCTTCTAGGTTGTAGCATTCGTTTGCAGGAACAGTTAGAAATTATAGGTTTCACTCTGTTTTCTCCTATATTGACAGATGCAGTTCGAACTCTAAATCAAACACGGTTTGTGCTAGCTTCTTGAAACTTGACACAATAAAGTAGTTCTACGTTCTATCTCTAAGGTTTGTTTCCTCTTGTATCCTAAAGCTGGGACTGGCGAATAACACTTATACTGAAAGGGGTTGCCAAACTTCCAACACACTAGAGTCTCCTGAAATCTCAACATATATTTTTTTATCCAATCTTCATGATACTTTCAAGTAATGATCAGTACAACAATCCCAATTGGATGCCAAAGTTTAGTTCTCCTAGATTGAAGCATTCTTTTGGAGTAACAGTTTGAATTTTTAGGTTTAACTCTGTTTTCTCCTATATTGACAAATGTAGTTCGAACTCTAAATCAAACACGGTTTGTGCTAGCTTCTTGAAACTTGAAACAGTAAAGTAGTTCTACATTCTATATTTATTCTTTGTTTCCTGTGGATGTAGACCTAAGCAGAGACTGACGAAAGACACATTCAATGAAAGGCGTTGTTAGGCTGCCAAAATACTACAGTCTCCTGAAATCTCAACATATTTTTTTTCCGACCTTCATGATAATTTCATGTAATCAGCAGTACACCAATAAAACGTGGATGTTCAAGTTTCGTTCTCCTAGGTGGAAGCATTCGTTTGCAGTAACAGTCTGAATTTTTAGTTTTCACTCCGTTTTCTCCTATGTTGACAGATGCAGTTCGAACTCTAAATCAAACATGGTTTGTGCTAGCTTCTTGAAACTTTACACAATAAAGTAGTTCTACGTTATATCTCTAAGGTTTGTTTCCTCTTGATGTAGCCTTAAGCAGAGACTGGCGAATAACACTTTCAATGAAAGGCGTTGTTAAGCACCCAAAAAACTACCGTCTCCTGAAATCTCAACATATATTTTTTCATCCAATCTTCATGATTCTTTCAAGTATTGATCAGTACACCAATCAAACGTGGATGCCCAAGTTTTGTTCTTCTAGGTTGTAGCATTCGTTTGCAGGAACAGTTAGAAATTATAGTTTTCACTCTGTTTTCTCCTATATTGACAGATGCAGTTAGAACTCTAAATCAAACGCGGTTTGTGCTAGCTTCTTGAAACTTGACACAATAAAGTAGTTCTACGTTCTATCTCTAAGGTTTGTTTCCTCTTGTATCCTAAAGCTGGAACTGGCGAATAACACTTATACTGAAAGGGGTTGGCAAACTTCCAACACACTAGAGTCTCCTGAAATCTCAACATATATTTTTTCATCCAAAATTCATGATACTTTCAAGTAATGATCAGTACACCAATCCCACTTGGATGCCAAAGTTTAGTTCTCCTAGATTGAAGCATTCTTTTGGAGTACCAGTTTGAATTTTTAGGTTTCACTCTGTTTTCTCCTATATTGACAAATGTAGTTCGAACTCTAAATCAAACACGGTTTGTGCTACCTTCTTGAAACTTGAAACAGTAAAGTAGTTCTACATTCTATATTTATTCTTTGTTTCCTCTGGATGTAGACCTAAGCAGAGACTGACGAAAGACACATTCAATGAAAGGCATTGTTAGGCTGCCAAAATATTACAGTCTTCTGAAATCTCAACATATATTTTTTTCCGACCTTCATGATAATTTCATATAATCAGCAGTACACCAATAAAACGTGGATGTTCAAGTTTCGTTCTCCTCGGTTGAAGCATTCGTTTGCAGTAACAGTTTGAATTTTTAGTTTTCACTCCGTTTTCTCCTATACTGACAGATGCATTTCGAACTCTAAATCAAACATGGTTTGTGCTAGCTTCTTGAAACTTGACACAATAAAGTAGTTCTACGTTATATCTCTAAGGTTTGTTTCCTCTTGATGTAGCCTTAAGCAGAGACTGGCGAATAACACTTTCAATGAAAGGCGTTGTTAAGCTTCCAAAAAACTACCGTCTCCTGAAATCTCAACATATATTTTTTCATCCAATCTTCATGATTCTTTCAAGTATTGATCAGTACACCAATCAAACGTGGATGCCCAAGTTTTGTTCTTCTAGGTTGCAGCATTCGTTTGCAGGAACAGTTAGAAATTATAGGTTTCACTCTGTTTTCTCCTATATTGACAGATGCAGTTAGAACTCTAAATCAAACACGGTTTGTGCTAGCTTCTTGAAACTTGACACAAGAAAGTAGTTTACGTTCTATCTCTAAGGTTTGTTTCCTCTTGTATCCTAAAGCTGGGACTGGCGAATAACACTTATACTGAAAGGGGTTGCCAAACTTCCAACACACTAGAGTCTCCTGAAATCTCAACATATATTTTTTCATCCAATCTTCATGATACTTTCAAGTAATGATCAGTACACCAATCCCACTTGGATGCCAAAGTTTAGTTCTCCTAGATTGAAGCATTCTTTTGGAGTAACAGTTTGAATTTTTAGGTTTCACTCTGTTTTCTCCTATATTGACAAATGTAGTTCGAACTCTAAATCAAACACGGTTTGTGCTAGCTTCTTGAAACTTGAAACAGTAAAGTAGTTCTACATTCTATTTTTATTTTTTGTTTCCTCTGGATGTAGAACTAAGCAGAGACTGACGAAAGACACATTCAATGAAAGGCGTTGTTAGGCTGCCAAAATACTACAGTCTCCTGAAATCTCAACATATTTTTTTTTCCGACCTTCATGATCATTTCAAGTAATGAGCAGTACACCAATAAAACGTGGATGTTCAAGTTTCGTTCTCCATCTTGAAGCATTCGTTTGCAGTAACAGTTTGAATTTTTAGTTTTCACTCTGTTTTCTCCTATATTGACAGATGCAGTTCGAACTCTAAATCAAACATGGTTTGTGCTAGCTTCATGAAACTTGACACAATAAAGTAGTTCTACGTTCTATCTCTAAGGTTTGTTTCCTCTTGATGTAGCCTTAAGCAGAGACTGGCGAATAACACTTTCAATGAAAGGCGTTTTTAAGCTTCCAAAAAACTACCGTCTCCTGAAATCTCAACATATATTTTTTCATCCAATCTTCATGATTCTTTCAAGTATTGATCAGTACACCAATCAAACGTGGATGCCCAAGTTTTGTTCTTCTAGGTTGTAGCATTCGTTTGCAGGAACAGTTAGAAATTATAGGTTTCACTCTGTTTTCTCCTATATTGACAGATGCAGTTAGAACTCTAAATCAAACACGGTTTGTGCTAGCTTCTTGAAACTTGACACAATAAAGTAGTTCTACGTTCTATCTCTAAAGTTTGTTTCCTCTTGTATCCTAAAGCTGGGACTGGCGAATAACACTTATACTGAAAGGGGTTGCCAAACTTCCAACACACTAGAGTCTCCTGAAATCTCAACATATATTTTTTCATCCAATCTTCATGATACTTTCAAGTAATGATCAGTACACCAATCCCACTTGGATGCCAAAGTTTAGTTCTCCTAGATTGAAGCATTCTTTTGGAGTAACAGTTTGAATTTTTAGGTTTCACTCTGTTTTCACCTAATTTGACAAATGTAGTTTGAACTCTAAATCAAACACGGTTTGTGCTAGCTTCTTGAAACTTGAAACAGTAAAGTAGTTCTACATTCTATTTTTATTTTTTGTTTCCTCTGGATGTACACCTAAGCAGAGACTCACGAAAGACACATTCAATGAAAGGCGTTGTTAGGATGCCAAAATACTAGAGTCTCCTGAAATCTCAACATATTTTTTTTTCCGACCTTCATGATCATTTCAAGTAATGAGCAGAACACCAATAAAACGTGGATGTTCAAGTTTCGTTCTCCCAGCTTGAAGCATTCGTTTGCAGTAACAGTTTGAATTTTTAGTTTTCACTCTGTTTTCTCCTATATTGACAGATGCAGTTCGAACTCTAAATCAAACATGGTTTGTGCTAGCTTCTTGAAACTTGACACAATAAAGTAGTTCTACGTTCTATCTCTAAGGTTTGTTTCCTCTTGATGTAGCCTTAAGCAGAGACTGGCGAATAACACTTTCAATGAAAGGCGTTGTTAAGCTTCCAAAAAACTTCCGTCTCCTGAAATCTCAACATATATTTTTTCATCCAATCTTCATGATTCTTTCAAGTATTGATCAGTACACCAATCAAACGTGGATACCCAAGTTTTGTTCTTCTAGGTTGTAGCATTCGTTTGCAGGAACAGTTAGAAATTATAGGTTTCACTCTGTTTTCTCCTATATTGACAGATGCAGTTAGAACTCTAAATCAAACACGGTTTGTGCTAGCTTCTTGAAACTTGACACAATAAAGTAGTTCTACGTTCTATCTCTAAGGTTTGTTTCCTCTTGTATCCTAAAGCTGGGACTGGCGAATAACACTTATACTGAAAGGGGTTGCCAAACTTCCAACACACTAGAGTCTCCTGAAATCTCAACATATATTTTTTCATCCAATCTTCATGATACTTTCAAGTAATGATCAGTACACCAATCCCACTTGGATGCCAAAGTTTAGTTCTCCTAGATTGAAGCATTCTTTTGGAGTAACAGTTTGAATTTTTAGGTTTCACTCTGTTTTCTCCTATATTGACAAATGTAGTTCGAACTCTAAATCAAACACGGTTTCTGCTAGCTTCTTGAAACTTGAAACAGTAAAGTAGTTCTACATTCTATTTTTATTTTTTGTTTCCTCTGGATGTAGACCTAAGCAGAGACTGACGAAAGACACATTCAATGAAAGGCGTTTTTAGGCTGCCAAAATACTACAGGCTCCTGAAATCTCAACATATTTTTTTTTCCGACCTTCATGATAATTTCAAGTAATGAGCAGTACACCAATAAAACGTGGATGTTCAAGTTCCGTTCTCCTAGGTTGAAGCATTCGTTTGCAGTAACAGTTTGAATTTTTAGTTTTCACTCTGTTTTCTCCTATATTGACAGATGCAGTTCGAACTCTAAATCAAACATGGTTTGTGCTAGCTTCTTGAAACTTGACACAATAAAGTAGTTCTACGTTCTATCTCTAAGGTTTGTTTCCTCTTGATGTAGCCTTAAGCAGAGACTGGCGAATAACACTTTCAATGAAAGGCGTTGTCTAAGCTTCCGAAAAACTACCGTCTCCTGAAATCTCAACATATATTTTTTCATCCAATCTTCATGATTCTTTCAAGTATTGATCAGTACACCAATCAAACGTGGATGCCCAAGTTTTGTTCTTCTAGGTTGTAGCATTCGTTTGCAGGAACAGTTAGAAATTATAGGTTTCACTCTGTTTTCTCCTATATTGACAGATGCAGTTAGAACTCTAAATCAAATACGGTTTGTGCTAGCTTCTTGAAACTTGACACAATAAAGTAGTTCTACGTTCTATCTCTAAGGTTTGTTTCCTCTTGTATCCTAAAGCTGGGACTGGCGAATAACACTTATACTGAAAGGGGTTGCCAAACTTCCAACACACTAGAGTCTCCTGAAATCTCAACATATATTTTTTTATCCAATCTTCATGATACTTTCAAGTAATGATCAGTACAACAATCCCAATTGGATGCCAAAGTTTAGTTCTCCTAGATTGAAGCATTCTTTTGGAGTAACAGTTTGAATTTTTAGGTTTAACTCTGTTTTCTCCTATATTGACAAATGTAGTTCGAACTCTAAATCAAACACGGTTTGTGCTAGCTTCTTGAAACTTGAAACAGTAAAGTAGTTCTACATTCTATATTTATTCTTTGTTTCCTGTGGATGTAGACCTAAGCAGAGACTGACGAAAGACACATTCAATGAAAGGCGTTGTTAGGCTGCCAAAATACTACAGTCTCCTGAAATCTCAACATATTTTTTTTCCGACCTTCATGATAATTTCATGTAATCAGCAGTACACCAATAAAACGTGGATGTTCAAGTTTCGTTCTCCTAGGTGGAAGCATTCATTTGCAGTAACAGTCTGAATTTTTAGTTTTCACTCCGTTTTCTCCTATGTTGACAGATGCAGTTCGAACTCTAAATCAAACATGGTTTGTGCTAGCTTCTTGAAACTTTACACAATAAAGTAGTTCTACGTTATATCTCTAAGGTTTGTTTCCTCTTGATGTAGCCTTAAGCAGAGACTGGCGAATAACACTTTCAATGAAAGGCGTTGTTAAGCACCCAAAAAACTACCGTCTCCTGAAATCTCAACATATATTTTTTCATCCAATCTTCATGATTCTTTCAAGTATTGATCAGTACACCAATCAAACGTGGATGCCCAAGTTTTGTTCTTCTAGGTTGTAGCATTCGTTTGCAGGAACAGTTAGAAATTATAGTTTTCACTCTGTTTTCTCCTATATTGACAGATGCAGTTAGAACTCTAAATCAAACGCGGTTTGTGCTAGCTTCTTGAAACTTGACACAATAAAGTAGTTCTACGTTCTATCTCTAAGGTTTGTTTCCTCTTGTATCCTAAAGCTGGAACTGGCGAATAACACTTATACTGAAAGGGGTTGGCAAACTTCCAACACACTAGAGTCTCCTGAAATCTCAACATATATTTTTTCATCCAAAATTCATGATACTTTCAAGTAATGATCAGTACACCAATCCCACTTGGATGCCAAAGTTTAGTTCTCCTAGATTGAAGCATTCTTTTGGAGTAACAGTTTGAATTTTTAGGTTTCACTCTGTTTTCTCCTATATTGACAAATGTAGTTCGAACTCTAAATCAAACACGGTTTGTGCTAGCATCTTGAAACTTGAAACAGTAAAGTAGTTCTACATTCTATTTTTATTTTTTGTTTCCTCTGGATGTAGACCTAAGCAGAGACTGACGAAAGACACATTCAATGAAAGGCATTGTTAGGCTGCCAAAATACTACAGTCTCCTGAAATCTCAACATATTTTTTTTTCCGACCTCATGATCATTTCAAGTAATGAGCAGTACACCAATAAAACGTGGATGTTCAAGTTTCGTTCTCCTAGCTTGAAGCATTCGTTTGCAGTAACAGTTTGAATTTTTAGTTATCACTCTGTTTTCTCCTATATTGACAGATGCAGTTCGAACTCTAAATCAAACATGGTTTGTGCTAGCTTCTTGAAACTTGACACAATAAAGTAGTTCTACGTTCTATCTCTAAGGTTGGTTTCCTCTTGATGTAGCCTTAAGCAGAGACTGGCGAATAACACTTTCAATGAAAGGCGTTGTTAAGCTTCCAAAAAACTACCGTCTCCTGATCTCAACATATATTTTTTCATCCAATCTTCATGATTCTTTCAAGTATTGATCAGTACACCAATCAAACGTGGATGCCCAAGTTTTGTTCTTCTAGGTTGTAGCATTCGTTTGCAGGAAAAGTTAGAAATTATAGGTATCACTCTGTTTTCTCCTATATTGACAGATGCAGTTAGAACTCTAAATCAAACACGGTTTGTGCTAGCTTCTTGAAACTTGACACAATAAAGTAGTTCTACGTTCTATCTCTAAGGTTTGTTTCCTCTTGTATCCTAAAGCTGTGACTGGCGAATAACACTTATACTGAAAGGGGTTGCCAAACTTCCAACACACAGGAGTCTCCTGAAATCTCAGCATATATTTTTTCATCCAATCTTCATGATAATTTCAAGTAATGATCAGTACACCAATCCCACTTGGATGCCAAAGTTTAGTTCTCCTAGATTGAAGCATTCTTTTGGAGTAACAGTTTGAATTTTTAGGTTTCACTCTGTTTTCTCCTATATTGACAAATGTAGTTCGAACTCTAAATCAAACACGGTTTGTGCTAGCTTCTTGAAACTTGAAACAGTAAAGTAGTTCTACATTCTATTTTTATTTTTTGTTTCCTCTGGATGTAGACCTAAGCAGAGACTGATGAAAGACACATTCAATGAAAGGCGTTGTTAGGCTGCCAAAATACTACAGTCTCCTGAAATCTCAACATATTTTTTTTTCCGAACTTCATGATCATTTCACGTAATGAGCAGTACACCAATAAAACGTGGATGTTCAAGTTTCGTTCTCCTAGGTTGAAGCATTCGTTTGCAGTAACAGTTTGAATTTTTAGTTTTCACTCTGTTTTCTCCTATATTGACAGATGCAGTTCGAACTCTAAATCAAACATGATTTGTGCTAGCTTCTTGAAACTTGACACAATAAAGAAGTTCTACGTTCTATCTAAAGTTTGTTTCCTCTTGATGTAGCCTTAAGCAGAGACTGGCGAATAACACTTTCAATGAAAGGCGTTTTTAAGCTTCCAAAAAACTACCGTCTCCTGAAATCTCAACATATATTTTTTTCATCCAATCTTCATGATTCTTTCAAGTATTGATCAGTACACCAATCAAACGTGGATGCCCAAGTTTTGTTCTTCTAGGTTGTAGCATTCGTTTGCAGGAACAGTTAGAAATTATAGGTTTCACTCTGTTTTCTCCTATATTGACAGATCCAGTTAGAACTCTAAATCAAACACGGTTTGTGCTAGCTTCTTGAAACTTGACACAATAAAGTAGTTCTACGTTCTATCTCTAAGGTTTGTTTCCTCTTGTATCCTAAAGCTGGAACTGGCGAATAACACTTATACTGAAAGGGGTTGCCAAACTTCCAACACACTAGAGTCTCCTGAAATTTCAACATATATTTTTTCATCCAAAATTCATGATACTTTCAAGTAATGATCAGTACACCAATCCCACTTGGATGCCAAAGTTTAGTTCTCCTAGATTGAAGCATTCTTTTGGAGTAACAGTTTGAATTTTTAGGTTTCACTCTGTTTTCTCCTATATTGACAAATGTATTTCGAACTCTAAATCAAACAGGGTTTGTGCTATTTTCTTGAAACTTGAAACAGAAAAGTAGTTCTACATTCTATTTTTATTTTTTGTTTCCTCTGGATGTAGACCTAAGCAGAGACTGACGAAAGACACATTCAATGAAAGGCGTTGTTAGGCTACCAAAATACTACAGTCTCCTGAAATCTCAACATATTTTTTTTTCCGACCTTCATGATAATTTCAAGTAATGAGCAGTACACCAATAAAACGTGGATGTTCAAGTTCCGTTCTCCTAGGTTGAAGCATTCGTTTGCAGTAACAGTTTGAATTTTTAGTTTTCACTCTGTTTTCTCCTATATTGACAGATGCAGTTCGAACTCTAAATCAAACATGGTTTGTGCTAGCTTCTTGAAACTTGACACAAAAAAGTACTTCTACATTCTATCTCTAAGGTTTGTTTCCTCTTGATGTAGCCTTAAGCAGAGACTGGCGAATAACACTTTCAATGAAAGGCGTTGTTAAGCTTCCAAAAAACTACCGTCTCTTGAAATCTCAACATATATTTTTTCATCCAATCTTCATGATTCTTTCAAGTATTGATCAGTACACCAATCAAACGTGGATGCCCAAGTTCTGTTCTTCTAGGTTGTAGCATTCGTTTGCAGGAACAGTTAGAAATTATAGGTTTCACTCTGTTTTCTCCTATATTGACAGATGCAGTTAGAACTCTAAATCAAACATGGTTTGTGCTAGCTTCTTGAAACTTGACACAATAAAGTAGTTCTACGTTCTATCTCTAAGGTTTATTTCCTCTTGTATCCTAAAGCTGGGACTGGCGAATAACACTTATACTGAAAGGGGTTGCCAAACTTCCAACACACTAGAGTCTCCTGAAATCTCAACATATATGTTTTCATCCAATCTTCATGATACTTTCAAGTAATGAGCAGTACAACAATCCCAATTGGATGCCAAAGTTTAGTTCTCCTAGATTGAAGCATTCTTTTGGAGTACCAGTTTGAATTTTTAGGTTTCACTCTGTTTTCTCCTATATTGACAAATGTAGTTCGAACTCTAAATCAAACACGGTTTGTGCTACCTTCTTGAAACTTGAAACAGTAAAGTAGTTCTACATTCTATATTTATTCTTTGTTTCCTCTGGATGTAGACCTAAGCAGAGACTGACGAAAGACACATTCAATGAAAGGCATTGTTAGGCTGCCAAAATATTACAGTCTTCTGAAATCTCAACATATATTTTTTTCCGACCTTCATGATAATTTCATATAATCAGCAGTACACCAATAAAACGTGGATGTTCAAGTTTCGTTCTCCTCGGTTGAAGCATTCGTTTGCAGTAACAGTTTGAATTTTTAGTTTTCACTCCGTTTTCTCCTATACTGACAGATGCATTTCGAACTCTAAATCAAACATGGTTTGTGCTAGCTTCTTGAAACTTGACACAATAAAGTAGTTCTACGTTATATCTCTAAGGTTTGTTTCCTCTTGATGTAGCCTTAAGCAGAGACTGGCGAATAACACTTTCAATGAAAGGCGTTGTTAAGCTTCCAAAAAACTACCGTCTCCTGAAATCTCAACATATATTTTTTCATCCAATCTTCATGATTCTTTCAAGTATTGATCAGTACACCAATCAAACGTGGATGCCCAAGTTCTGTTCTTCTAGGTTGTAGCATTCGTTTGCAGGAACAGTTAGAAATTATAGGTTTCACTCTGTTTTCTCCTATATTGACAGATGCAGTTAGAACTCTAAATCAAACATGGTTTGTGCTAGCTTCTTGAAACTTGACACAATAAAGTAGTTCTACGTTCTATCTCTAAGGTTTATTTCCTCTTGTATCCTAAAGCTGGGACTGGCGAATAACACTTATACTGAAAGGGGTTGCCAAACTTCCAACACACTAGAGTCTCCTGAAATCTCAACATATATGTTTTCATCCAATCTTCATGATACTTTCAAGTAATGAGCAGTACAACAATCCCAATTGGATGCCAAAGTTTAGTTCTCCTAGATTGAAGCATTCTTTTGGAGTACCAGTTTGAATTTTTAGGTTTCACTCTGTTTTCTCCTATATTGACAAATGTAGTTCGAACTCTAAATCAAACACGGTTTGTGCTACCTTCTTGAAACTTGAAACAGTAAAGTAGTTCTACATTCTATATTTATTCTTTGTTTCCTCTGGATGTAGACCTAAGCAGAGACTGACGAAAGACACATTCAATGAAAGGCATTGTTAGGCTGCCAAAATATTACAGTCTTCTGAAATCTCAACATATATTTTTTTCCGACCTTCATGATAATTTCATATAATCAGCAGTACACCAATAAAACGTGGATGTTCAAGTTTCGTTCTCCTCGGTTGAAGCATTCGTTTGCAGTAACAGTTTGAATTTTTAGTTTTCACTCCGTTTTCTCCTATACTGACAGATGCATTTCGAACTCTAAATCAAACATGGTTTGTGCTAGCTTCTTGAAACTTGACACAATAAAGTAGTTCTACGTTATATCTCTAAGGTTTGTTTCCTCTTGATGTAGCCTTAAGCAGAGACTGGCGAATAACACTTTCAATGAAAGGCGTTGTTAAGCTTCCAAAAAACTACCGTCTCCTGAAATCTCAACATATATTTTTTCATCCAATCTTCATGATTCTTTCAAGTATTGATCAGTACACCAATCAAACGTGGATGCCCAAGTTTTGTTCTTCTAGGTTGCAGCATTCGTTTGCAGGAACAGTTAGAAATTATAGGTTTCACTCTGTTTTCTCCTATATTGACAGATGCAGTTAGAACTCTAAATCAAACACGGTTTGTGCTAGCTTCTTGAAACTTGACACAAGAAAGTAGTTTACGTTCTATCTCTAAGGTTTGTTTCCTCTTGTATCCTAAAGCTGGGACTGGCGAATAACACTTATACTGAAAGGGGTTGCCAAACTTCCAACACACTAGAGTCTCCTGAAATCTCAACATATATTTTTTCATCCAATCTTCATGATACTTTCAAGTAATGATCAGTACACCAATCCCACTTGGATGCCAAAGTTTAGTTCTCCTAGATTGAAGCATTCTTTTGGAGTAACAGTTTGAATTTTTAGGTTTCACTCTGTTTTCTCCTATATTGACAAATGTAGTTCGAACTCTAAATCAAACACGGTTTGTGCTAGCTTCTTGAAACTTGAAACAGTAAAGTAGTTCTACATTCTATTTTTATTTTTTGTTTCCTCTGGATGTAGAACTAAGCAGAGACTGACGAAAGACACATTCAATAAAAGGCGTTGTTAGGCTGCCAAAATACTACAGTCTCCTGAAATCTCAACATATTTTTTTTTCCGACCTTCATGATCATTTCAAGTAATGAGCAGTACACTAATAAAACGTGGATGTTCAAGTTTCGTTCTCCATCTTGAAGCATTCGTTTGCAGTAACAGTTTGAATTTTTAGTTTTCACTCTGTTTTCTCCTATATTGACAGATGCAGTTCGAACTCTAAATCAAACATGGTTTGTGCTAGCTTCATGAAACTTGACACAATAAAGTAGTTCTACGTTCTATCTCTAAGGTTTGTTTCCTCTTGATGTAGCCTTAAGCAGAGACTGGCGAATAACACTTTCAATGAAAGGCGTTGTTAAGCTTCCAAAAAACTACCGTCTCCTGAAATCTCAACATATATTTTTTCATCCAATCTTCATGATTCTTTCAAGTATTGATCAGTACACCAATCAAACGTGGATGCCCAAGTTTTGTTCTTCTAGGTTGCAGCATTCGTTTGCAGGAACAGTTAGAAATTATAGGTTTCACTCTGTTTTCTCCTATATTGACAGATGCAGTTAGAACTCTAAATCAAACACGGTTTGTGCTAGCTTCTTGAAACTTGACACAAGAAAGTAGTTTACGTTCTATCTCTAAGGTTTGTTTCCTCTTGTATCCTAAAGCTGGGACTGGCGAATAACACTTATACTGAAAGGGGTTGCCAAACTTCCAACACACTAGAGTCTCCTGAAATCTCAACATATATTTTTTCATCCAATCTTCATGATACTTTCAAGTAATGATCAGTACACCAATCCCACTTGGATGCCAAAGTTTAGTTCTCCTAGATTGAAGCATTCTTTTGGAGTAACAGTTTGAATTTTTAGGTTTCACTCTGTTTTCTCCTATATTGACAAATGTAGTTCGAACTCTAAATCAAACACGGTTTGTGCTAGCTTCTTGAAACTTGAAACAGTAAAGTAGTTCTACATTCTATTTTTATTTTTTGTTTCCTCTGGATGTAGAACTAAGCAGAGACTGACGAAAGACACATTCAATGAAAGGCGTTGTTAGGCTGCCAAAATACTACAGTCTCCTGAAATCTCAACATATTTTTTTTTCCGACCTTCATGATCATTTCAAGTAATGAGCAGTACACTAATAAAACGTGGATGTTCAAGTTTCGTTCTCCATCTTGAAGCATTCGTTTGCAGTAACAGTTTGAATTTTTAGTTTTCACTCTGTTTTCTCCTATATTGACAGATGCAGTTCGAACTCTAAATCAAACATGGTTTGTGCTAGCTTCATGAAACTTGACACAATAAAGTAGTTCTACGTTCTATCTCTAAGGTTTGTTTCCTCTTGATGTAGCCTTAAGCAGAGACTGGCGAATAACACTTTCAATGAAAGGCGTTTTTAAGCTTCCAAAAAACTACCGTCTCCTGAAATCTCAACATATATTTTTTCATCCAATCTTCATGATTCTTTCAAGTATTGATCAGTACACCAATCAAACGTGGATGCCCAAGTTTTGTTCTTCTAGGTTGTAGCATTCGTTTGCAGGAACAGTTAGAAATTATAGGTTTCACTCTGTTTTCTCCTATATTGACAGATGCAGTTAGAACTCTAAATCAAACACGGTTTGTGCTAGCTTCTTGAAACTTGACACAATAAAGTAGTTCTACGTTCTATCTCTAAAGTTTGTTTCCTCTTGTATCCTAAAGCTGGGACTGGCGAATAACACTTATACTGAAAGGGGTTGCCAAACTTCCAACACACTAGAGTCTCCTGAAATCTCAACATATATTTTTTCATCCAATCTTCATGATACTTTCAAGTAATGATCAGTACACCAATCCCACTTGGATGCCAAAGTTTAGTTCTCCTAGATTGAAGCATTCTTTTGGAGTAACAGTTTGAATTTTTAGGTTTCACTCTGTTTTCTCCTATATTGACAAATGTAGTTCGAACTCTAAATCAAACACGGTTTCTGCTAGCTTCTTGAAACTTGAAACAGTAAAGTAGTTCTACATTCTATTTTTATTTTTTGTTTCCTCTGGATGTAGACCTAAGCAGAGACTGACGAAAGACACATTCAATGAAAGGCGTTTTTAGGCTGCCAAAATACTACAGGCTCCTGAAATCTCAACATATTTTTTTTTCCGACCTTCATGATAATTTCAAGTAATGAGCAGTACACCAATAAAACGTGGATGTTCAAGTTCCGTTCTCCTAGGTTGAAGCATTCGTTTGCAGTAACAGTTTGAATTTTTAGTTTTCACTCTGTTTTCTCCTATATTGACAGATGCAGTTCGAACTCTAAATCAAACATGGTTTGTGCTAGCTTCTTGAAACTTGACACAATAAAGTAGTTCTACGTTCTATCTCTAAGGTTTGTTTCCTCTTGATGTAGCCTTAAGCAGAGACTGGCGAATAACACTTTCAATGAAAGGCGTTGTCTAAGCTTCCGAAAAACTACCGTCTCCTGAAATCTCAACATATATTTTTTCATCCAATCTTCATGATTCTTTCAAGTATTGATCAGTACACCAATCAAACGTGGATGCCCAAGTTTTGTTCTTCTAGGTTGTAGCATTCGTTTGCAGGAACAGTTAGAAATTATAGGTTTCACTCTGTTTTCTCCTATATTGACAGATGCAGTTAGAACTCTAAATCAAATACGGTTTGTGCTAGCTTCTTGAAACTTGACTCAATAAAGTAGTTCTACGTTCTATCTCTAAGGTTTGTTTCCTCTTGTATCCTAAAGCTGGGACTGGCGAATAACACTTATACTGAAAGGGGTTGCCAAACTTCCAACACACTAGAGTCTCCTGAAATCTCAACATATATTTTTTCATCCAATCTTCATGATACTTTCAAGTAATGATCAGTACACCAATCCCACTTGGATGCCAAAGTTTAGTTCTCCTAGATTGAAGCATTCTTTTGGAGTAACAGTTTGAATTTTTAGGTTTCACTCTGTTTTCTCCTATATTGACAAATGTAGTTCGAACTCTAAATCAAACACGGTTTGTGCTAGCTTCTTGAAACTTGAAACAGTAAAGTAGTTCTACATTCTATTTTTATTTTTTGTTTCCTCTGGATGTAGACCTAAGCAGAGACTGACGAAAGACACATTCAATGAAAGGCGTTGTTAGGCTGCCAAAATACTACAGGCTCCTGAAATCTCAACATATTTTTTTCCGACCTTCATGATAATTTCAAGTAATGAGCAGTACACCAATAAAACGTGGATGTTCAAGATCCGTTCTCCTAGGTTGAAGCATTCGTTTGCAGTAACAGTTTGAATTTTTAGTTTTCACTCTGTTTTCTCCTATATTGACAGATGCAGTTCGAACTCTAAATCACACATGGTTTGTGCTAGCTTCTTGAAACTTGACACAATAAAGTAGTTCTCCGTTCTATCTCTAAGGTTTGTTTCCGCTTGATGTAGCCTTAAGCAGAGACTGGCGAAATAACAAGTTCAATGAAAAGCGTTGTCTAAGCTTCCGAAAAACTACTGTCTCCTGAAATCTCACATATATTTTTTCATCCAATCTTCATGATTCTTTCAAGTATTGATCAGTACACCAATCAAACGTGGATGCCCAAGTTTTGTTCTTCTAGGTTGAAGCATTCGTTTGCAGTAACAGTTTGAATTTTTAGTTTTCACTCTGTTTTCTCCTATATTGACAGATGCAGTTCGAACTCTAAATCAAACATGGTTTGTGCTAGCTTCTTGAAACTTGACACAATAAAGTAGTTCTACGTTCTATTTCTAAGTTTGTTTCCTCTTGATGTAGCCTTAAGCAGAGACTGGCGAATAACACTTTCAATGAAAGGCATTGTTAAGCTTTCAAAAAACTACAGTCTCCTGAAATCTCAACATATATCTTTTCATCCAATCTTCATGATTCTTTCAAGTATTGATCAGTACACCAATCAAACGTGGATGCCCAAGTTTTGTTCTTCTAGGTTGTAGCATTCGTTTGCAGGAACAGTTAGAAATTATAGGTTTCACTCTGTTTTCTCCTATATTGACAGATGCAGTTAGAACTCTAAATCAAACACGGTTTGTGCTAGCTTCTTGAAACTTGACACAAGAAAGTAGTTTACGTTCTATCTCTAAGGTTTGTTTCCTCTTGTATCCTAAAGCTGGGACTGGCGAATAACACTTATACTGAAAGGGGTTGCCAAACTTCCAACACACTAGAGTCTCCTGAAATCTCAACATATATTTTTTCATCCAATCTTCATGATACTTTCAAGTAATGATCAGTACACCAATCCCACTTGGATGCCAAAGTTTAGTTCTCCTAGATTGAAACATTCTTTTGGAGTAACAGTTTGAATTTTTATGTTTCACTCTGTTTTCTCCTATATTGACAAATGTAGTTCGAACTCTAAATCAAACACGGTTTGTGCTAGCTTCTTGAAACTTGAAACAGTAAAGTAGTTCTACATTCTATTTTTATTTTTTGTTTCCTCTGGATGTAGACCTAAGCAGAGACTGACGAAAGACACATTCAATGAAAGGCGTTGTTAGGCTGCCAAAATACTACAGTCTCCTGAAATCTCAACATATTTTTTTCCGACCTTCATGATAATTTCAAGTAATGAGCAGTACACCAATAAAACGTGGATGTTCAAGTTTCGTTCTCCTAGCTTGAAGCATTCGTTTGCAGTAACAGTTTGAATTTTTAGTTTTCACTCTGTTTTCTCCTATATTGACAGATGCAGTTCGAACTCTAAATCAAACATGGTTTGTGCTAGCTTCATGAAACTTGACACAATAAAGTAGTTCTGCGTTCTATCTCTAAGGTTTGTTTCCTCTTGATGTAGCCTTAAGCAGAGACTGGCGAATAACACTTTCAATGAAAGGCGTTTTTAAGCTTCCAAAAAACTACCGTCTCCTGAAATCTCAACATATATTTTTTCATCCAATCTTCATGATTCTTTCAAGTATTGATCAGTACACCAATCAAACGTGGATGCCCAAGTTTTGTTCTTCTAGGTTGTAGCATTCGTTTGCAGGAACAGTTAGAAATTATAGGTTTCACTCTGTTTTCTCCTATATTGACAGATGCAGTTAGAACTCTAAATCAAACACGGTTTGTGCTAGCTTCTTGAAACTTGACACAATAAAGTAGTTCTACGTTCTATCTCTAAAGTTTGTTTCCTCTTGTATCCTAAAGCTGGGACTGGCGAATAACACTTATACTGAAAGGGGTTGCCAAACTTCCAACACACTAGAGTGTCCTGAAATCTCAACATATATTTTTTCATCCAATCTTCATGATACTTTCAAGTAATGATCAGTACACCAATCCCACTTGGATGCCAAAGTTTAGTTCTCCTAGATTGAAGCATTCTTTTGGAGTAACAGTTTGAATTTTAGGTTTCACTCTGTTTTCACCTAATTTGACAAATGTAGTTTGAACTCTAAATCAAACACGGTTTGTGCTAGCTTCTTGAAACTTGAAACAGTAAAGTAGTTCTACATTCTATTTTTATTTTTTGTTTCCTCTGGATGTAGACCTAAGCAGAGACTCACGAAAGACACATTCAATGAAAGGCGTTGTTAGGCTGAAAAAATACTACAGTCTCCTGAAATCTCAACATATTTTTTTTTCCGACCTTCATGATCATTTCAAGTAATGAGCAGTACACCAATAAAACGTGGATGTTCAAGTTTCGTTGTCCCAGCTTGAAGCATTCGTTTGCAGTAACAGTTTGAATTTTTAGTTTTCACTCTGTTTTCTCCTATATTGACAGATGCAGTTCGAACTCTAAATCAAACATGGTTTGTGCTAGCTTCTTGAAACTTGACACAATAAAGTAGTTCTACGTTCTATCTCTAAGGTTTGATTCCTCTTGATGTAGCCTTAAGCAGAGACTGGCGAATAACACTTTCAATGAAAGACGTTGTTAAGCTTCCAAAAAACTACCGTCTCCTGAAATCTCAACATCTATTTTTCATCCAATCTTCATGATTCTTTCAAGTATTGATCAGTACACCAATCAACGTGGATGCCCAAATTTTGTTCTTCTAGGTTGTAGCATTCGTTTGCAGGAACAGTTAGAAATTATAGGTTTCTCTCTGTTTTCTCCTATATTGACAGATGCAGTTAGAACTCTAAATCAAACACGGTTTGTGCTAGCTTCTTGAAACTTGACACAATAAAGTAGTTCTACGTTCTATCACTAAGGTTTGTTTCCTCTTGTATCCTAAAGCTGGGACTGGCGAATAACACTTATACTGAAAGGGGTTGCCAAACTTCCACCACACTAGAGTCTCCTGAAATCTCAACATATATTTTTTCATCCAATCTTCATGATACTTTCAAGTAATGATCAGTACACCAATCCCACTTGGATGCCAAAGTTTAGTTCTCCTAGATTGAAGCATTCTTTTTGGAGTAACAGTTTGAATTTTTAGGTTTCACTCTGTTTTCTCCTATATTGACAAATGTAGTTCGAACTCTAAATCAAACACGGTTTGTGCTAGCTTCTTGAAACTTGAAACAGTAAAGTAGTTCTACATTCTATTTTTATTTTTTGTTTCCTCTGGATGTAGACCTAAGCTGAGACTGATGAAAGACACATTCAAAGAAAGGCGTTGTTAGGCTGCCAAAATACTACAGTCTCCTGAAATCTCAACATATTTTTTTTCCGACCTTCATGATCATTTCAAGTAATGAGCAGTACACCAATAAAACGTGGATATTCAAGTTTCGTTCTCCTAGCTTGACGCATTCGTTTGCAGTAACAGTTTGAATTTTTAGTTTTCATACTGTTTTCTCCTATATTGACAGAAGCAGTTCGAACTCTAAATCAAACATGGTTTGTGCTAGCTTCTTGAAACTTGACACAATAAAGTAGTTCTACGTTCTATCTAAAGTTTGTTTCCTCTTGATGTAGCCTTAAGCATCGACTGGCGAATAACACTTTCAATGAAAGGCGTTGTTAAGCTTCCAAAAAACTACCGTCTCCTGAAATCTCAACATATATTTTTTTCATCCAATCTTCATGATTCTTTCAAGTATTGATCAGTACACCAATCAAACGTGGATGCCCAAGTTTTGTTCTTCTAGGTTGTAGCATTCGTTTGCAGGAACAGTTAGAAATTATAGGTTTCACTCTGTTTTCTCCTATATTGACAGATGCAGTTAGAACTCTAAATCAAACACGGTTTGTGCTAGCTTCTTGAAACTTGACACAATAAAGTAGTTCTACGTTCTATCTCTAAGGTTTTTTTCCTCTTGTATCCTAAAGCTGGAACTGGCGAATAACACTTATACTGAAAGGGGTTGCCAAACTTCCAACACACTAGAGTCTCCTGAAATCTCAACATATATTTTTTCATCCAAAATTCATGATACTTTCAAGTAATGTTCAGTACACCAATCCCACTTGGATGCCAAAGTTTAGTTCTCCTAGATTGAAGCATTCTTTTTGGAGTAACAGTTTGAATTTTTAGGTTTCACTCTGTTTTCTCCTATATTGACAAATGTAGTTCGAACTCTAAATCAAACAGGGTTTGTGCTATTTTCTTGAAACTTGAAACAGTAAAGTAGTTCTACATTCTATTTTTATTTTTCTTTCCTCTGGATGTAGACCTAAGCAGAGACTGACGAAAGACACATTCAATGAAAGGCGTTGTTAGGCTGCCAAATACTACAGGCTCCTGAAATCTCAACATATTTATTTTTCCGACCTTCATGATAATTTCAAGTAATGAGCAGTACACCAATAAAACGTGGATGTTCAAGTTTCGTTCTCCTAGGTTGAAGCATTCGTTTGCAGTAACAGTTTGAATTTTTAGTTTTCACTCTGTTTTCTTTATATTGACAGATGCAGTTCGAACTCTAAATCAAACATGGTTTGTGATAGCTTCTTGAAACTTGACACAATAAAGTAGTTCTACATTCTATCTCTAAGTTTTGTTTCCTCTTGATGTAGCCTTAAGCAGAGACTGGCGAATAACACTTTCAATGAAAGGCGTTGTTAAGCTTCCAAAAACTACCGTATCCTGAAATCTCAACATATATTTTTTCATCCAATCTTCATGATTCTTTCAAGTATTGATCAGTACACCAATCAAACGTGGATGCCCAAGTTCTGTTCTTCTAGGTTGTAGCATTCGTTTGCAGGAACAGTTAGAAATTATAGGTTTCACTCTGTTTTCTCCTATATTGACAGATGCAGTTAGAACTCTAAATCAAACACGGTTTGTGCTAGCTTCTTGAAACTTGACACAATAAAAGTAGTTCTATGTTCTATCTCTAAGGTTTGTTTCCTCTTGTATCCTAAAGCTGGGACTGGCGAATAACACTTATACTGAAAAGGGTTGCCAAACTTCCAACACACTAGAGTCTCCTGAAATCTCAACATATATTTTTCATCCAATCTTCATGATACTTTCAAGTAATGATCAGTACACCAATCCCACTTGGATGCCAAAGTTTAGTTCTCCTAGATTGAAGCATTCTTTTGGAGTAACAGTTTGAATTTTTAGGTTTCACTCTGTTTTCTCCTATATTGACAAATGTAGTTCGAACTCTAAATCAAACACGGTTTGTGCTAGCTTCTTGAAACTTGAAACAGTAAAGTAGTTCTACATTCTATTTTTATTTTTTGTTTCCTCTGGATGTAGACCTAAGCAGAGACTGATGAAAGACACATTCAATGAAAGGCGTTGTTAGGCTGCCAAAATACTACAGTCTCCTGAAATTTCAACATATTTTTTTTCCGACCTTCATGATCATTTCAAGTAATGAGCAGTACACCAATAAAACGTGGATATTAAAGTTTCGTTCTCCTAGCTTGAAGCATTCGTTTGCAGTAACAGTTTGAATTTTAGTTTTCACTCTGTTTTCTCCTATATTGACAGATGCAGTTCGTACTCTAAATCAAACATGGTTTGTGCTAGCTTCTTGAAACTTGACACAATAAAGAAGTTCTACGTTCTATCTCTAAGATTTGTTTCCTCTTGATGTAGCCTTAAGCAGAGACTGGCAAATAACACTTTCAATGAAAGGCGTTGTTAAGCTTCCAAAAAACTACCGTCTCCTGAAATCTCAACATATATTTTTTCATCCAATCTTCATGATTCTTTCAAGTATTGATCAGTACACCAATCAAACGTGGATGCCCAAGTTTTGTTCTTCTAGGTTGTAGCATTCGTTTGCAGGAACAGTTAGAAATTATACGTTTCACTCTGTTTTCTCCTATATTGACAGATGCAGTTAGAACTCTAAATCAAACACGGTTTGTGCTAGCTTCTTGAAACTTGACACAATAAAGTAGTTCTACGTTCTATCTCTAAGGTTTGTTTCCTCTTGTATCCTAAAGCTGGGACTGGCGAATAACACTTATTCTGAAAGGGGTTGCCAAACTTCCAACACACTAGAGTCTCCTGAAATCTCAACATATATTTTTTCATCCAATCTTCATGATACTTTCAAGTAATGAGCAGTACACCAATCCCACTTGGATGCCAAAGTTTAGTTCTCCTAGATTGAAGCATTCTTTTGGAGTAACAGTTTGAATTTTTAGGTTTCACTCTGTTTTCTCCTATATTGACAAATGTAGTTCGAACTCTAAATCAAACACGGTTTGTGCTAGCTTCTTGAAACTTGAAACAGTAAAAGTAGTTCTACATTCTATTTTTAATTTTTTGTTTCCTCTGGATGTAGACCTAAGCAGAGACTGACGAAAGACACATTCAATGAAAGGCGTTGTTAGGCTGCCAAAATACTACAGTCTCCTGAAATCTCAACATATTTTTTTTTCCGACCTTCATGATCATTTCAAGTAATGAGCAGTACACCAATAAAACGTGGATGTTCAAGTTTCGTTCTCCTAGGTTGAAGCATTCGTTTGCAGTAACAGTTTGAATTTTTAGTTTTCACTCTGTTTTCTCCTATATTGACAGATGCAGTCCGAACTCTAAATCAAACATGGTTTGTGCTAGCTTCTTGAAACTTGACACAATAAAGAAGTTCTACGTTCTATCTAAAGTTTGTTTCCTCTTGATGTAGCCTTAAGCAGAGACTGGTGAATAACACTTTCAATGAAAGGCGTTGTTAAGCTTCCAAAAAACTACCGTCTCCTGAAATCTCAACATATATTTTTTTCATCCAATCTTCATGATTCTTTCAAGTATTGATCAGTACACCAATCAACGGGATGCCCAAGTTTTGTTCTTCTAGGTTGTAGCATTCGTTTGCAGAAACAGTTAGAAATTATAGGTTTCACTCTGTTTTCTCCTATATTGACAGATCCAGTTAGAACTCTAAATCAAACACGGTTTGTGCTAGCTTCTTGAAACTTGACACAATAAAGTAGTTCTACGTTCTATCTCTAAGGTTTGTTTCCTCTTGTATCCTAAAGCTGGAACTGGCGAATAACACTTATACTGAAAGGGGTTGCCAAACTTCCAACACACTAGAGTCTCCTGAAATCTCAACATATATTTTTTCATCCAAAATTCATGATACTTTCAAGTAATGATCAGTACACCAATCCCCACTTGGATGCCAAAGTTTAGTTCTCCTAGATTGAAGCATTCTTTTGGAGTAACAGTTTGAATTTTTAGGTTTCACTCTGTTTTCTCCTATATTGACAAATGTAGTTCGAACTCTAAATCAAACAGGGTTTGTGCTATTTTCTTGAAACTTGAAACAGAAAAGTAGTTCTACATTCTATTTTTATTTTTTGTTTCCTCTGGATGTAGACCTAAGCAGAGACTGACGAAAGACACATTCAATGAAGGCGTTGTTAGGCTGCCAACATACTACAGGCTCCTGAAATCTCAACATATTTATTTTTCCGACCTTCATGATAATTTCAAGTAATGAGCAGTACACCAATAAAACGTGGATGTTCAAGTTCCTTTCTCCTAGGTTGAAGCATTCGTTTGCAGTAACAGTTTGAATTTTTAGTTTTCACTCTGTTTTCTCCTATATTGACAGATGCAGTTCGAACTCTAAATCAAACATGGTTTGTGCTAGCTTCTTGAAACTTGACACAAAAAAGTACTTCTACATTCTATCTCTAAGGTTTGTTTCCTCTTGATGTAGCCTTAAGCAGAAACTGGCGAATAACACTTTCAATGAAAGGCGTTGTTAAGCTTACAAAAAACTACCGTCTCCTGAAATCTCAACATATATATTTTCATCCAATCTTCATGATTCTTTCAAGTATTGATCAGTACACCAATCAAACGTGGATGCCCAAGTTCTGTTCTTCTAGGTTGTAGCATTCGTTTGCAGGAACAGTTAGAAATTATAGGTTTCACTCTGTTTTCTCCTATATTGACAGATGCAGTTAGAACTCTAAATCAAACACGGTTTGTGCTAGCTTCTTGAAACTTGACACAATAAAGTAGTTCTACGTTCTATCTCTAAGGTTTGTTTCCTCTTGTATCCTAAAGCTGGGACTGGCGAATAACACTTATAATGAAAGGGGTTGCCAAACTTCCAACACACTAGAGTCTCCTGAAATCTCAACATATATTTTTTTATCCAATCTTCATGATACTTTCAAGTAATGATCAGTACAACAATCCCAATTGGATGCCAAAGTTTAGTTCTCCTAGATTGAAGCATTCTTTTGGAGTAACAGTTTGAATTTTTAGGTTTAACTCTGTTTTCTCCTATATTGACAAATGTAGTTCGAACTCTAAATCAAACACGGTTTGTGCTAGCTTCTTGAAACTTGAAACAGTAAAGTAGTTCTACATTCTATATTTATTCTTTGTTTCCTGTGGATGTAGACCTAAGCAGAGACTGACGAAAGACACATTCAATGAAAGGCGTTGTTAGGCTGCCAAAATACTACAGTCTCCTGAAATCTCAACATATTTTTTTTCCGACCTTCATGATAATTTCATGTAATCAGCAGTACACCAATAAAACGTGGATGTTCAAGTTTCGTTCTCCTAGGTGGAAGCATTCGTTTGCAGTAACAGTCTGAATTTTTAGTTTTCACTCCGTTTTCTCCTATATTGACAGATGCAGTTCGAACTCTAAATCAAACATGGTTTGTGCTAGCTTCTTGAAACTTGACACAATAAAGTAGTTCTACGTTATATCTCTAAGGTTTGTTTCCTCTTGATGTAGCCTTAAGCAGAGACTGGCGAATAACACTTTCAATGAAAGGCGTTGTTAAGCACCCAAAAAACTACCGTCTCCTGAAATCTCAACATATATTTTTTCATCCAATCTTCATGATTCTTTCAAGTATTGATCAGTACACCAATCAAACGTGGATGCCCAAGTTTTGTTCTTCTAGGTTGTAGCATTCGTTTGCAGGAACAGTTAGAAATTATAGTTTTCACTCTGTTTTCTCCTATATTGACAGATGCAGTTAGAACTCTAAATCAAACGCGGTTTGTGCTAGCTTCTTGAAACTTGACACAATAAAGTAGTTCTACGTTCTATCTCTAAGGTTTGTTTCCTCTTGTATCCTAAAGCTGGAACTGGCGAATAACACTTATACTGAAAGTGGTTGGCAAACTTCCAACACACTAGAGTCTCCTGAAATCTCAACATATATTTTTTCATCCAAAATTCATGATACTTTCAAGTAATGATCAGTACACCAATCCCACTTGGATGCCAAAGTTTAGTTCTCCTAGATTGAAGCATTCTTTTGGAGTAACAGTTTGAATTTTTAGGTTTCACTCTGTTTTCTCCTATATTGACAAATGTAGTTCGAACTCTAAATCAAACACGGTTTGTGCTAGCATCTTGAAACTTGAAACAGTAAAGTAGTTCTACATTCTATTTTTATTTTTTGTTTCCTCTGGATGTAGACCTAAGCAGAGACTGACGAAAGACACATTCAATGAAAGGCATTGTTAGGCTGCCAAAATACTACAGTCTCCTGAAATCTCAACATATTTTTTTTTCCGACCTCATGATCATTTCAAGTAATGAGCAGTACACCAATAAAACGTGGATGTTCAAGTTTCGTTCTCCTAGCTTGAAGCATTCGTTTGCAGTAACAGTTTGAATTTTTAGTTATCACTCTGTTTTCTCCTATATTGACAGATGCAGTTCGAACTCTAAATCAAACATGGTTTGTGCTAGCTTCTTGAAACTTGACACAATAAAGTAGTTCTACGTTCTATCTCTAAGGTTTGTTTCCTCTTGATGTAGCCTTAAGCAGAGACTGGCGAATAACACTTTCAATGAAAGGCGTTGTTAAGCTTCCAAAAAACTTCTGTCTCCTGAAATCTCAACATATATCTTTTCATCCAATCTTCATGATTCTTTCAGATATTGATCAGTACACCAATCAAACGTGGATGCCCAAGTTTTCTTCTTCTAGGTTGTAGCATTCGTTTGCAGGAACAGTTAGAAATTATAGGTTTCACTCTGTTTTCTCCTATATTGACAGATGCAGTTAGATATCTAAATCAAACACGGTTTGTGCTAGCTTCTTGAAACTTGACACAATAAAGTAGTTCTACGTTCTATCTCTAAGGTTTGTTTCCTCTTGTATCCTAAAGCTGTGACTGGCGAATAACACTTATACTGAAAGGGGTTGCCAAACTTCCAACACACAGGAGTCTCCTGAAATCTCAGCATATATTTTTTCATCCAATCTTCATGATAATTTCAAGTAATGATCAGTACACCAATCCCACTTGGATGCCAAAGTTTAGTTCTCCTAGATTGAAGCATTCTTTTGGAGTAACAGTTTGAATTTTTAGGTTTCACTCTGTTTTCTCCTATATTGACAAATGTAGTTCGAACTCTAAATCAAACACGGTTTGTGCTAGCTTCTTGAAACTTGAAACAGTAAAGTAGTTCTACATTCTATTTTTATTTTTTGTTTCCTCTGGATGTAGACCTAAGCAGAGACTGATGAAAGACACATTCAATGAAAGGCGTTGTTAGGCTGCCAAAATACTACAGTCTCCTGAAATCTCAACATATTTTTTTTTCCGACCTTCATGATCATTTCACGTAATGAGCAGTACACCAATAAAACGTGGATGTTCAAGTTTCGTTCTCCTAGGTTGAAGCATTCGTTTGCAGTAACAGTTTGAATTTTTAGTTTTCACTCTGTTTTCTCCTATATTGACAGATGCAGTTCGAACTCTAAATCAAACATGATTTGTGCTAGCTTCTTGAAACTTGACACAATAAAGAAGTTCTACGTTCTATCTAAAGTTTGTTTCCTCTTGATGTAGCCTTAAGCAGAGACTGGCGAATAACACTTTCAATGAAAGGCGTTGTTAAGCTTCCAAAAAACTACCGTCTCCTGAAATCTCAACATATATTTTTTTCATCCAATCTTCATGATTCTTTCAAGTATTGATCAGTACACCAATCAAACGTGGATGCCCAAGTTTTGTTCTTCTAGGTTGTAGCATTCGTTTGCAGGAACAGTTAGAAATTATAGGTTTCACTCTGTTTTCTCCTATATTGACAGATCCAGTTAGAACTCTAAATCAAACACGGTTTGTGCTAGCTTCTTGAAACTTGACACAATAAAGTAGTTCTACGTTCTATCTCTAAGGTTTGTTTCCTCTTGTATCCTAAAGCTGGAACTGGCGAATAACACTTATACTGAAAGGGGTTGCCAAACTTCCAACACACTAGAGTCTCCTGAAATTTCAACATATATTTTTTCATCCAAAATTCATGATACTTTCAAGTAATGATCAGTACACCAATCCACTTGGATGCCAAAGTTTAGTTCTCCTAGATTGAAGCATTCTTTTGGAGTAACAGTTTGAATTTTTAGGTTTCACTCTGTTTTCTCCTATATTGACAAATGTAGTTCGAACTCTAAATCAAACAGGGTTTGTGCTATTTTCTTGAAACTTGAAACAGAAAAGTAGTTCTACATTCTATTTTTATTTTTTGTTTCCTCTGGATGTAGACCTAAGCAGAGACTGACGAAAGACACATTCAATGAAAGGCGTTGTTAGGCTACCAAATACTACAGTCTCCTGAAATCTCAACATATTTTTTTTTCCGACCTTCATGATAATTTCAAGTAATGAGCAGTACACCAATAAAACGTGGATGTTCAAGTTCGTTCTCCTAGGTTGAAGCATTCGTTTGCAGTAACAGTTTGAATTTTTAGTTTTCACTCTGTTTTCTCCTATATTGACAGATGCAGTTCGAACTCTAAATCAAACATGGTTTGTGCTAGCTTCTTGAAACTTGACACAAAAAAGTACTTCTACATTCTATCTCTAAGGTTTGTTTCCTCTTGATGTAGCCTTAAGCAGAGACTGGCGAATAACACTTTCAATGAAAGGCGTTGTTAAGCTTCCAAAAAACTACCGTCTCCTGAAATCTCAACATATATTTTTTCATCCAATCTTCATGATTCTTTCAAGTATTGATCAGTACACCAATCAAACGTGGATGCCCAAGTTCTGTTCTTCTAGGTTGTAGCATTCGTTTGCAGGAACAGTTAGAAATTATAGGTTTCACTCTGTTTTCTCCTATATTGACAGATGCAGTTAGAACTCTAAATCAAACACGGTTTGTGCTAGCTTCTTGAAACTTGACACAATAAAGTAGTTCTACGTTCTATCTCTAAGGTTTATTTCCTCTTGTATCCTAAAGCTGGGACTGGCGAATAACACTTATACTGAAAGGGGTTGCCAAACTTCCAACACACTAGAGTCTCCTGAAATCTCAACATATATGTTTTCATCCAATCTTCATGATACTTTCAAGTAATGAGCAGTACAACAATCCCAATTGGATGCCAAAGTTTAGTTCTCCTAGATTGAAGCATTCTTTTGGAGTACCAGTTTGAATTTTTAGGTTTCACTCTGTTTTCTCCTATATTGACAAATGTAGTTCGAACTCTAAATCAAACACGGTTTGTGCTACCTTCTTGAAACTTGAAACAGTAAAGTAGTTCTACATTCTATATTTATTCTTTGTTTCCTCTGGATGTAGACCTAAGCAGAGACTGACGAAAGACACATTCAATGAAAGGCGTTGTTAGGCTGCCAAAATATTACAGTCTTCTGAAATCTCAACATATATTTTTTTCCGACCTTCATGATAATTTCATATAATCAGCAGTACACCAATAAAACGTGGATGTTCAAGTTTCGTTCTCCTAGGTTGAAGCATTCGTTTGCAGTAACAGTTTGAATTTTTAGTTTTCACTCCGTTTTCTCCTATACTGACAGATGCATTTCGAACTCTAAATCAAACATGGTTTGTGCTAGCTTCTTGAAACTTGACACAATAAAGTAGTTCTACGTTATATCTCTAAGGTTTGTTTCCTCTTGATGTAGCCTTAAGCAGAGACTGGCGAATAACACTTTCAATGAAAGGCGTTGTTAAGCTTCCAAAAAACTACCGTCTCCTGAAATCTCAACATATATTTTTTCATCCAATCTTCATGATTCTTTCAAGTATTGATCAGTACACCAATCAAACGTGGATGCCCAAGTTTTGTTCTTCTAGGTTGCAGCATTCGTTTGCAGGAACAGTTAGAAATTATAGGTTTCACTCTGTTTTCTCCTATATTGACAGATGCAGTTAGAACTCTAAATCAAACACGGTTTGTGCTAGCTTCTTGAAACTTGACACAAGAAAGTAGTTTACGTTCTATCTCTAAGGTTTGTTTCCTCTTGTATCCTAAAGCTGGGACTGGCGAATAAACACTTATACTGAAAGGGGTTGCCAAACTTCCAACACACTAGAGTCTCCTGAAATCTCAACATATATTTTTTCATCCAATCTTCATGATACTTTCAAGTAATGATCAGTACACCAATCCCACTTGGATGCCAAAGTTTAGTTCTCCTAGATTGAAGCATTCTTTTGGAGTAACAGTTTGAATTTTTAGGTTTCACTCTGTTTTCTCCTATATTGACAAATGTAGTTCGAACTCTAAATCAAACACGGTTTGTGCTAGCTTCTTGAAACTTGAAACAGTAAAGTAGTTCTACATTCTATTTTTATTTTTTGTTTCCTCTGGATGTAGAACTAAGCAGAGACTGACGAAAGACACATTCAATGAAAGGCGTTGTTAGGCTGCCAAAATACTACAGTCTCCTGAAATCTCAACATATTTTTTTTCCGACCTTCATGATCATTTCAAGTAATGAGCAGTACACCAATAAAACGTGGATGTTCAAGTTTCGTTCTCCATCTTGAAGCATTCGTTGCAGTAACAGTTTGAATTTTTAGTTTTCACTCTGTTTTCTCCTATATTGACAGATGCAGTTCGAACTCTAAATCAAACATGGTTTGTGCTAGCTTCATGAAACTTGACACAATAAAGTAGTTCTACGTTCTATCTCTAAGGTTTGTTTCCTCTTGATGTAGCCTTAAGCAGAGACTGGCGAATAACACTTTCAATGAAAGGCGTTTTTAAGCTTCCAAAAAACTACCGTCTCCTGAAATCTCAACATATATTTTTTCATCCAATCTTCATGATTCTTTCAAGTATTGATCAGTACACCAATCAAACGTGGATGCCCAAGTTTTGTTCTTCTAGGTTGTAGCATTCGTTTGCAGGAACAGTTAGAAATTATAGGTTTCACTCTGTTTTCTCCTATATTGACAGATGCAGTTAGAACTCTAAATCAAACATGGTTTGTGCTAGCTTCTTGAAACTTGACACAATAAAGTAGTTCTACGTTCTATCTATAAAGTTTGTTTCCTCTTGTATCCTAAAGCCTGGGACTGGCGAATAACACTTATACTGAAAGGGTTGCCAAACTTCCAACACACTAGAGTCTCCTGAAATCTCAACATATATTTTTTCATCCAATCTTCATGATACTTTCAAGTAATGATCAGTACACCAATCCCACTTGGATGCCAAAGTTTAGTTCTCCTAGATTGAAGCATTCTTTTGGAGTAACAGTTTGAATTTTTAGGTTTCACTCTGTTTTCACCTAATTTGACAAATGTAGTTTGAACTCTAAATCAAACACAGTTTGTGCTAGCTTCTTGAAACTTGAAACAGTAAAGTAGTTCTACATTCTATTTTTATTTTTTGTTTCCTCTGGATGTACACCTAAGCAGAGACTCACGAAAGACACATTCAATGAAAGGCGTTGTTAGGATGCCAAAATACTAGAGTCTCCTGAAATCTCAACATATTTTTTTTTCCGACCTTCATGATCATTTCAAGTAATGAGCAGAACACCAATAAAACGTGGATGTTCAAGTTTCGTTCTCCCAGCTTGAAGCATTCGTTTGCAGTAACAGTTTGAATTTTTAGTTTTCACTCTGTTTTCTCCTATATTGACAGATGCAGTTCGAACTCTAAATCAAACATGGTTTGTGCTAGCTTCTTGAAACTTGACACAATAAAGTAGTTCTACGTTCTATCTCTAAGGTTTGTTTCCTCTTGATGTAGCCTTAAGCAGAGACTGGCGAATAACACTTTCAATGAAAGGCGTTTTTAAGCTTCCAAAAAAGTACCGTCTCCTGAAATCTCAACATATATTTTTTCATCCAATCTTCATGATTCTTTCAAGTATTGATCAGTACACCAATCAAACGTGGATGCCCAAGTTTTGTTCTTCTAGGTTGTAGCATTCGTTTGCAGGAACAGTTAGAAATTATAGGTTTCACTCTGTTTTCTCCTATATTGACAGATGCAGTTAGAACTCTAAATCAAACACGGTTTGTGCTAGCTTCTTGAAACTTGACACAATAAAGTAGTTCTACGTTCTATCTCTAAGGTTTGTTTCCTCTTGTATCCTAAAGCTGGGACTGGCGAATAACACTTATACTGAAAGGGGTTGCCAAACTTCCAACACACTAGAGTCTCCTGAAATCTCAACATATATTTTTTCATCCAATCTTCATGATACTTTCAAGTAATGATCAGTACACCAATCCCACTTGGATGCCAAAGTTTAGTTCTCCTAGATTGAAGCATTCTTTTGGAGTAACAGTTTGAATTTTTAGGTTTCACTCTGTTTTCTCCTATATTGACAAATGTAGTTCGAACTCTAAATCAAACACGGTTTCTGCTAGCTTCTTGAAACTTGAAACAGTAAAGTAGTTCTACATTCTATTTTTATTTTTTGTTTCCTCTGGATGTAGACCTAAGCAGAGACTGACGAAAGACACATTCAATGAAAGGCGTTTTTAGGCTGCCAAAATACTACAGGCTCCTGAAATCTCAACATATTTTTTTTTCCGACCTTCATGATAATTTCAAGTAATGAGCAGTACACCAATAAAACGTGGATGTTCAAGTTCCGTTCTCCTAGGTTGAAGCATTCGTTTGCAGTAACAGTTTGAATTTTTAGTTTTCACTCTGTTTTCTCCTATATTGACAGATGCAGTTCGAACTCTAAATCAAACATGGTTTGTGCTAGCTTCTTGAAACTTGACACAATAAAGTAGTTCTACGTTCTATCTCTAAGGTTTGTTTCCTCTTGATGTAGCCTTAAGCAGAGACTGGCGAATAACACTTTCAATGAAAGGCGTTGTCTAAGCTTCCGAAAAACTACCGTCTCCTGAAATCTCAACATATATTTTTCATCCAATCTTCATGATTCTTTCAAGTATTGATCAGTACACCAATCAAACGTGGATGCCCAAGTTTTGTTCTTCTAGGTTGTAGCATTCGTTTGCAGGAACAGTTAGAAATTATAGGTTTCACTCTGTTTTCTCCTATATTGACAGATGCAGTTAGAACTCTAAATCAAATACGGTTTGTGCTAGCTTCTTGAAACTTGACACAATAAAGTAGTTCTACGTTCTATCTCTAAGGTTTGTTTCCTCTTGTATCCTAAAGCTGGGACTGGCGAATAACACTTATACTGAAAGGGGTTGCCAAACTTCCAACACACTAGAGTCTCCTGAAATCTCAACATATATTTTTTCATCCAATCTTCATGATACTTTCAAGTAATGATCAGTACACCAATCCCACTTGGATGCCAAAGTTTAGTTCTCCTAGATTGAAGCATTCTTTTGGAGTAACAGTTTGAATTTTTAGGTTTCACTCTGTTTTCTCCTATATTGACAAATGTAGTTCGAACTCTAAATCAAACACGGTTTGTGCTAGCTTCTTGAAACTTGAAACAGTAAAGTAGTTCTACATTCTATTTTTATTTTTTGTTTCCTCTGGATGTAGACCTAAGCAGAGACTGACGAAAGACACATTCAATGAAAGGCGTTGTTAGGCTGCCAAAATACTACAGGCTCCTGAAATCTCAACATATTTTTTTCCGACCTTCATGATAATTTCAAGTAATGAGCAGTACACCAATAAAACGTGGATGTTCAAGTTCCGTTCTCCTAGGTTGAAGCATTCGTTTGCAGTAACAGTTTGAATTTTTAGTTTTCACTCTGTTTTCTCCTATATTGACAGATGCAGTTCGAACTCTAAATCACACATGGTTTGTGCTAGCTTCTTGAAACTTGACACAATAAAGTAGTTCTCCGTTCTATCTCTAAGGTTTGTTTCCGCTTGATGTAGCCTTAAGCAGAGACTGGCGAATAACAAGTTCAATGAAAAGCGTTGTCTAAGCTTCCGAAAAACTACTGTCTCCTGAAATCTCAACATATATTTTTTCATCCAATCTTCATGATTCTTTCAAGTATTGATCAGTACACCAATCAAACGTGGATGCCCAAGTTTTGTTCTTCTAGGTTGAAGCATTCGTTTGCAGTAACAGTTTGAATTTTTAGTTTTCACTCTGTTTTCTCCTATATTGACAGATGCAGTTCGAACTCTAAATCAAACATGGTTTGTGCTAGCTTCTTGAAACTTGACACAATAAAGTAGTTCTACGTTCTATTTCTAAGGTTTGTTTCCTCTTGATGTAGCCTTAAGCAGAGACTGGCGAATAACACTTTCAATGAAAGGCATTGTTAAGCTTTCAAAAAACTACAGTCTCCTGAAATCTCAACATATATCTTTTCATCCAATCTTCATGATTCTTTCAAGTATTGATCAGTACACCAATCAAACGTGGATGCCCAAGTTTTGTTCTTCTAGGTTGTAGCATTCGTTTGCAGGAACAGTTAGAAATTATAGGTTTCACTCTGTTTTCTCCTATATTGACAGATGCAGTTAGAACTCTAAATCAAACACGGTTTGTGCTAGCTTCTTGAAACTTGACACAAGAAAGTAGTTTACGTTCTATCTCTAAGGTTTGTTTCCTCTTGTATCCTAAAGCTGGGACTGGCGAATAACACTTATACTGAAAGGGGTTGCCAAACTTCCAACACACTAGAGTCTCCTGAAATCTCAACATATATTTTTTCATCCAATCTTCATGATACTTTCAAGTAATGATCAGTACACCAATCCCACTTGGATGCCAAAGTTTAGTTCTCCTAGATTGAAACATTCTTTTGGAGTAACAGTTTGAATTTTTATGTTTCACTCTGTTTTCTCCTATATTGACAAATGTAGTTCGAACTCTAAATCAAACACGGTTTGTGCTAGCTTCTTGAAACTTGAAACAGTAAAGTAGTTCTACATTCTATTTTTATTTTTTGTTTCCTCTGGATGTAGACCTAAGCAGAGACTGACGAAAGACACATTCAATGAAAGGCGTTGTTAGGCTGCCAAAATACTACAGTCTCCTGAAATCTCAACATATTTTTTTTCCGACCTTCATGATCATTTCAAGTAATGAGCAGTACACCAATAAAACGTGGATGTTCAAGTTTCGTTCTCCTAGCTTGAAGCATTCGTTTGCAGTAACAGTTTGAATTTTTAGTTTTCACTCTGTTTTCTCCTATATTGACAGATGCAGTTCGAACTCTAAATCAAACATGGTTTGTGCTAGCTTCATGAAACTTGACACAATAAAGTAGTTCTGCGTTCTATCTCTAAGGTTTGTTTCCTCTTGATGTAGCCTTAAGCAGAGACTGGCGAATAACACTTTCAATGAAAGGCGTTTTTAAGCTTCCAAAAAACTACCGTCTCCTGAAATCTCAACATATATTTTTTCATCCAATCTTCATGATTCTTTCAAGTATTGATCAGTACACCAATCAAACGTGGATGCCCAAGTTTTGTTCTTCTAGGTTGTAGCATTCGTTTGCAGGAACAGTTAGAAATTATAGGTTTCACTCTGTTTTCTCCTATATTGACAGATGCAGTTAGAACTCTAAATCAAACACGGTTTGTGCTAGCTTCTTGAAACTTGACACAATAAAGTAGTTCTACGTTCTATCTCTAAAGTTTGTTTCCTCTTGTATCCTAAAGCTGGGACTGGCGAATAACACTTATACTGAAAGGGGTTGCCAAACTTCCAACACACTAGAGTGTCCTGAAATCTCAACATATATTTTTTCATCCAATCTTCATGATACTTTCAAGTAATGATCAGTACACCAATCCCACTTGGATGCCAAAGTTTAGTTCTCCTAGATTGAAGCATTCTTTTGGAGTAACAGTTTGAATTTTTAGGTTTCACTCTGTTTTCACCTAATTTGACAAATGTAGTTTGAACTCTAAATCAAACACGGTTTGTGCTAGCTTCTTGAAACTTGAAACAGTAAAGTAGTTCTACATTCTATTTTTATTTTTTGTTTCCTCTGGATGTAGACCTAAGCAGAGACTCACGAAAGACACATTCAATGAAAGGCGTTGTTAGGCTGCCAAAATACTACAGTCTCCTGAAATCTCAACATATTTTTTTTCCGACCTTCATGATCATTTCAAGTAATGAGCAGAACACCAATAAAACGTGTTTGTTCAAGTTTCGTTCTCCCAGCTTGAAGCATTCGTTTGCAGTAACAGTTTGAATTTTTAGTTTTCACTCTGTTTTCTCCTATATTGACAGATGCAGTTCGAACTCTAAATCAAACATGGTTTGTGCTAGCTTCTTGAAACTTGACACCATAAAGTAGTTCTACGTTCTATCTCTAAGGTTTGATTCCTCTTGATGTAGCCTTAAGCAGAGACTGGAGAATAACACTTTCAATGAAAGGCGTTGTTAAGCATTCAAAAAACTACCGTCTCCTGACATCTCAACATATATCTTTTCATCCAATCTTCATGATTCTTTAAAGTATTGATCAGTACACCAATCAAACGTGGATGCCCAAGTTTTGTTCTCCTAGGTTGTTTCATTCGTTTGCAGGAACAGTTAGAAATTATAGGTTTCACTCTGTTTTCTACTATATTGACAGATGCAGTTAGAACTCTAAATCAAACACGGTTTGTGCTAGCTTCTTGAAACTTGACACAAGAAAGTAGTTTACGTTCTATCTCTAAGGTTTGTTTCCTCTTGTATCCTAAAGCTGGGACTGGCGAATAACACTTATACTGAAAGGGGTTGCCAAACTTCCAACACACTAGAGTCTCCTGAAATCTCAACATATATTTTTTCATCCAATCTTCATGATACTTTCAAGTAATGATCAGTACACCAATCCCACTTGGATGCCAAAGTTTAGTACTCCTAGATTGAAGCATTCTTTTGGAGTAACAGTTTGAATTTTTAGGTTTCACTCTGTTTTCTCCTATATTGACAAATGTAGTTCGAACTCTAAATCAAACACGGTTTGTGCTAGCTTCTTGAAACCTGAAACAGTAAAGTAGTTCTACATTCTATTTTTATTTTTTGTTTCCTCTGGATGTAGACCTAAGCAGAGACTGACGAAAGACACATTCAATTAAAGGCGTTGTTAGGCTGCCAAAATACTACAGTCTCCTGAAATCTCAACATATTTTTTTTTCCGACCTTCATGATCATTTCAAGTAATGAGCAGAGCACCAATAAAACGTGGATGTTCAAGTTTCGTTCTCCTAGGTTGAAGCATTCGTTTGCGGTAACAGTTTGAATTTTTAGTTCTCACTCTGTTTTCTCCTATATTGACAGATGCAGTTCGAACTCTAAATCAAACATGGTTTGTGCTAGCTTCATGAAACTTGACACAATAAAGTAGTTCTACGTTCTATCTCTAAGGTTTGTTTCCTCTTGATGTAGCCTTAAGCAGACTGGCGAATAACACTTTCAATGAAAGGCGTTTTTAAGCTTCCAAAAAACTACCGTCTCCTGAAATCTCAACATATATTTTTTCATCCAATCTTCATGATTCTTTCAAGTATTGATCAGTACACCAATCAAACGTGGATGCCCAAGTTTTGTTCTTCTAGGTTGTAGCATTCGTTTGCAGGAACAGTTAGAAATTATAGGTTTCACTCTGTTTTCTCCTATATTGACAGATGCAGTTAGAACTCTAAATCAAACACGGTTTGTGCTAGCTTCTTGAAACTTGACACAATAAAGTAGTTCTACGTTCTATCTCTAAGGTTTGTTTCCTCTTGTATCCTAAAGCTTGGACTGGCGAATAACACTTATACTGAAAGGGGTTGCCAAACTTCCAACACACTAGAGTCTCCTGAAATCTCAACATATATTTTTTCATCCAATCTTCATGATACTTTCAAGTAATGATCAGTACACCAATCCCACTTGGATGCCAAAGTTTAGTTCTCCTAGATTGAAGCATTCTTTTGGAGTAACAGTTTGAATTTTTAGGTCTCACTCTGTTTTCTCCTATATTGACAAATGTAGTTCGAACTCTAAATCAAACACGGTTTGTGCTAGCTTCTTGAAACTTGAAACAGTAAAGTAGTTCTACATTCTATTTTTATTTTTTGTTTCCTCTGGATGTAGACCTAAGCAGAGACTGACGAAAGACACATTCAATGAAAGGCGTTGTTAGGCTGCCAAAATACTACAGGCTCCTGAAATCTCAACATATTTTTTTTTCCGACCTTCATGATAATTTCAAGTAATGAGCAGTACACCAATAAAACGTGGATGTTCAAGTTCCGTTCTCCTAGGTTGAAGCTTTCGTTTGCAGTAACAGTTTGAATTTTTAGTTTTCACTCTGTTTTCTCCTATATTGACAGATGCAGTTCGAACTCTAAATCAAACATGGTTTGTGCTAGCTTCTTGAAACTTGACACAATAAAGTAGTTCTACGTTCTATCTCTAAAGTTTGTTTCCTCTTGATGTAGCCTTAAGCAGAGACTGGCGAATAACACTTTCAATGAAAGGCGTTGTCTAAGCTTCCGAAAAACTACCGTCTCCTGAAATCTCAACATATATTTTTTCATCCAATCTTCATGATTCTTTCAAGTATTGATCAGTACACCAATCAAACGTGGATGCCCAAGTTTTGTTCTTCTAGGTTGTAGCATTCGTTTGCAGGAACAGTTAGAAATTATAGGTTTCACTCTGTTTTCCCTATATTGACAGATGCAGTTAGAACTCTAAATCAAACACGGTTTGTGCTAGCTTCTTGAAACTTGACACAATAAAGTAGTTCTACGTTCTATCTCTAAGGTTTGTTTCCTCTTGTATCCTAAAGCTGGGACTGGCGAATAACACTTATACTGAAAGGGGTTGCCAAACTTCCAACACACTAGAGTCTCCTGAAATCTCAACATATATTTTTTCATCCAATCTTCATGATACTTTCAAGTAATGATCAGTACACCAATCCCACTTGGATGCCAAAGTTTAGTTCTCCTAGATTGAAGCATTCTTTTGGAGTAACAGTTTGAATTTTTAGGTTTCACTCTGTTTTCTCCTATATTGACAAATGTAGTTCGAACTCTAAATCAAACACGGTTTGTGCTAGCTTCTTTAAACTTGAAACAGTAAAGTAGTTCTACATTCTATTTTTATTTTTTGTGTCCTCTGGATGTAGACCTAAGCAGAGACTGACGAAAGACACATTCAATGAAAGGCGTTGTTAGGCTGCCAAAATACTACAGGCTCCTGAAATCTCAACATATTTTTTTTCCGACCTTCATGATAATTTCAAGAAATGAGCAGTACACCATTAAAACGTGGATGTTCAAGTTCCGTTCTCCTAGGTTGAAGCATTCGTTTGCAGTAACAGTTTGAATTTTTAGTTTTCACTCTGTTTTCTCCTATATTGACAGATGCAGTTCGAACTCTAAATCAAACATGGTTTGGGCTAGCTTCTTGAAACTTGACACAATAAAGTAGTTCTACGTTCTATCTCTAAGGTTTGTTTCCTCTTGATGTAAACTTAAGCAGAGACTGGCGAATAACACTTTCAATGAAAGGCGTTGTTAAGCTTCCAAAAAACTACCGTCTCCTGAAATCTCAACATATATTTTTTTACCCAATCTTCATGATTCTTTCAAGTATTGATCAGTACACCAATCAAACGTGGATGCCCAAGTTTTGTTCTTCTAGGTTGGAGCATTCGTTTGCAGGAACAGTTAGAAATTATAGGTTTCACTCTGTTTTCTCCTATATTGACAGATGCAGTTAGAACTCTAAATCAAACACGGTTTGTGCTAGCTTCTTGAAACTTGACACAATAAAGTAGTTCTACGTTCTATCTCTAAGGTTTGTTTCCTCTTGATGTAGCCTTAAGCCGAGACTGGCGAATAACACTTTCAATGAAAGGCGTTGTTAAGCTTCCGAAAAACTACCGTCTCCTGAAATCTCAACATATATTTTTTCATCCAATCTTCATGATTCTTTCAAGTATTGATCAGTACACCAATCAAACGTGGATGCCCATGTTTTGTTCTTCTAGGTTGTAGCATTCGTTTGCAGGAACAGTTAGAAATTATAGGTTTCACTCTGTTTTCTCCTATATTGACAGATGCAGTTAGAACTCTAAATGAAACACGGATTGTGATAGCTTCTTGAAACTTGACACAATAAAGTAGTTCTACGTTCTATCTCTAAGGTTTGTTTCCTCTTGATGTAGCCTTAAGCAGAGACTGGCGAATAACATTTTCAATGAAAGGCGTTGTTAAGCTTCCAAAAAACTACCGTCTCCTGAAATCTCAACATATATTTTTTCATCCAATCTTCATGATTCTTTCAAGTATTGATCAGTACACAAATCAAACGTGGATGCCCAAGTTTGTTCTTCTAGGTTGTAGCATTCGTTTGCAGGAACAGTTAGAAATTATAGGTTTCACTCTGTTTTCTCCTATATTGACAGATGCATTTAGAACTCTAAATCAAACACGGTTTGTGCTAGCTTCTTGAAACTTGACACAATAAAGTAGTTCTACGTTCTATCTCTAAGGTTTGTTTCCTCTTGTATCCTAAAGCAGGGACTGGCGAATAACACTTATACTGAAAGGGGTTGCCAAACTTCCAACACACTACAGTCTCCTGAAATCTCAACATATATTTTTTCATCCAATCTTCATGATACTTTCAAGTAATGATCAGTACACCAATCCCACTTGGATGCCAAAGTTTAGTTCTCCTAGATTGAAGCATTCGTTTGGAGTAACAGTTTGAATTTTTAGGTTTCACTCTGTTTTCTCCTATATTGACAAATGTAGTTCGAACTCTAAATCAAACACGGTTTGTGCTAGCTTCTTGAAACTTGAAACAGTAGAGTAGTTCTACATTCTATTTTTATTTTTTGTTTCCTCTGGATGTAGACCTAAGCAGAGACGGACGAAAGACACATTCAATGAAAGGCGTTGTTAGGCTGCCAAAATACTACAGTCTCCTGAAATCTCAACATATTTTTTTTTCCGACCTTCATAATCATTTCAAGTAATGAGCAGTACACCAATAAAACGTTGATGTTCAAGTTTCGTTCTCCTAGCTTGAAGCATTCGTTTGCAGTAACAGTTTAAATTTTTAGTTTTCACTCTGTTTTCTCCTATATTGACAGATGCAGTTCGAACCCTAAATCAAACATGGTTTGTGCTAGCTTCTTGAAACTTGACACAATAAAGTAGTTCTACGTTCTATCTCTAAGGTTTGTTTCCTCTTGATGTAGCCTTAAGCAGAGACTGGCGAATAACACTTTCAATGAAAGGCGTTTTTAAGCTTCCAAAAAACTACCGTCTCCTGAAATCTCAACATATATTTTTTCATCCAATCTTCATGATTCTTTCAAGTATTGATCAGTACACCAATCAAACGTGGATGCCCAAGTTTTGTTCTTCTAGGTTGTAGCATTCGTTTGCAGGAGCAGTTAGAAATTATAGGTTTCACTCTGTTTTCTCCTATATTGACAGATGCAGTTAGAACTCTAAATCAAACACGGTTTGTGCTAGCTTCTTGAAACTTGACACAATAAAGTAGTTCTACGTTCTATCTCTAAGGTTTGTTTCCTCTTGTATCCTAAAGCAGGGACTGGCGAATAACACTTATACTGAAAGGGGTTGCCAAACTTCCAACACACTAGATTCTCCTGAAATCTCAACATATATTTTTTCATCCAATCTTCATGATACTTTCAAGTAATGATCAGTACACCAATCCCACTTGGATGCCAAAGTTTAGTTCTCCTAGATTGAAGCATTCTTTTGGAGTAACAGTTTGAATTTTTAGGTTTCACTCTGTTTTCTCCTATATTGACAAATGTAGTTCGAACTCTAAATCAAACACGGTTTGTGCTAGCTTCTTGAAACTTGAAACCGTAAAGTAGTTCTACATTCTATTTTTATTTTTTGTTTCCTCTGGATGTAGACCTAAGCAGAGACTGACGAAAGACACATTCAATGAAAGGCGTTGTTAGGCTGCCAAAATTCTTCAGTCTCCTGAAATCTCAACATATTTTTTTTCCGACCTTCATGATCATTTCAAGTAATGAGCAGTACACCAATAAAACGTGGATGTTCAAGTTTCGTTCTCCTAGCTTGAAGCATTCGTTTGCAGTAACAGTTTGAATTTTTAGTTTTCACTCTGTTTTCTCCTATATTGACAGATGCAGTTCGAACTCTAAATCAAACATGGTTTGTGCTAGCTTTTTGAAACTTGACACAATAAAGTAGTTCTACCTTCTATCTCTAAGGTTTGTTTCCTCTTGATGTAGTCTTAAGCAGAGACTGGCGAATAACACTTTCAATGAAAGGCGTTGTTAAGCTTCCAAAAAACTACCGTCTCCTGAAATCTCAACATATATTTTTTCATCCAATCTTCATGATTCTTTCAAGTATTGATCAGTACACCAATCAAACGTGGATGCCCAAGTTTTGTTCTTCTAGGTTGTAGCATTCGTTTGCAGGAACAGTTAGAAATTATAGGTTTCACTCTGTTTTCTCCTATATTGACAGATGCAGTTAGAACTCTAAATCAAACACGGTTTGTGCTAGCTTCTTGAAACTTGACACAATAAAGTAGTTCTACGTTCTATCTCTAAGGTTTGTTTCCTCTTGTATCCTAAAGCTGGGACTGGCGAATAACACTTATACTGAAAGGGGTTGCCAAACTTCCAACACACTAGAGTCTCCTGAAATCTCAACATATATTTTTTCATCCAATCTTCATGATACTTCCAAGTAATGAGCAGTACACCAATCCCACTTGGATGCCAAAGTTTAGTTCTCCTAGATTGAAGCATTCTTTTGGAGTAACAGTTTGAATTTTTAGGTTTCACTCTGTTTTCTCCTATATTGACAAATGTAGTTCGAACTCTAAATCAAACACGGTTTTTGCTAGCTTCTTGAAACTTGAAACAGTAAAGTAGTTCTACATTCTATTTTTATTTTTTGTTTCATGTGGACGTAGACCTAAGCAGAGACTGACGAAAGACACATTCAATGAAAGGCGTTGTTAGGCTGCCAAAATATTACAGTCTCCTGAAATCTCAACATATTTTTTTTTCCGACCTTCATGATCATTTCAAGTAATGAGAGGTACACCAATAAAACGTGGATGTTCAAGTTTCGTTCTCCTAGGTTGAAGCATTCGTTTGCAGTAACAGTTTGAATTTTTAGTTTTCACTCTGTTTTCTCCTATATTGACAGATGCAGTTCTAACTCTAAATCAAACATGTTTTGTGCTAGCTTCTTGAAACTTGACACAATAAAGTAGTTCTACGTTCTATCTCTAAGGTTTGTTTCCTCTTGATGTAGCCTTAAGCAGAGACTGGCGAATAACACTTTCAATGAAAGGCGTTGTTAAGCTTCCAAAAAACTACCGTCTCCTGAAATCTCAACATATATTTTTTCATCCAATCTTCATGATTCTTTCAAGTATTGATCAGTACACCAATCAAACGTGGATGCCCAAGTTTTGTTCTTCTAGGTTGTAGCATTCGTTTGCAGGAACAGTTAGAAATTATAGGTTTCACTCTGTTTTCTCCTATATTGACAGATGCAGTTAGAACTCTAAATCAAACACGGTTTGTGCTATCTTCTTGAAACTTGACACAATAAAGTAGTTCTACGTTCTATCTCTAAGGTTGGTTTCCTCTTGTATCCTAAAGCTGGGACTGGCGAATAACACTTATACTGAAAGGGGTTGCCAAACTTCCAACACACTAGAGTCTCCTGAAATCTCAACATATATTTTTTCATCCAATCTTCATTATACTTTCAAGTAATGTTCAGTACACCAATCCCACTTGGATGCCAAAGTTTAGTTCTCCTAGATTGAAGCATTCTTTTGGAGTAACAGTTTGAATTTTTAGGTTTCACTCTGTTTTCTCCTATATTGACAAATGTAGTTCGAACTCTAAATCAAACACGGTTTGTGCTAGCTTCTTGAAACTTGAAACAGTAAAGTAGTTCTACATTCTATTTTTATTTTTTGTTTCCTCTGGATGTAGACCTAAGCAGAGACTGACGAAAGACACATTCAATGAAAGGCGTTGTTAGGCTGCCAAAATACTACAGTCTCCTGAAATCTCAACATATTTTTTTTTCCGACCTTCATGATAATTTCAAGTAATGAGCAGTACACCAATAAAACGTGGATGTTCAAGTTTCGTTCTCCTAGCTTGAAGCATTCGTTTGCAGTAACAGTTTGAATTTTTATTTTTCACTCTGTTTTCTTTTATATTGACAGATGCAGTTCGAAATCTAAATCAAACATGGTTTGTGCTAGCTTTTTGAAACTTGACACAATAAAGTAGTTCTACCTTCTATCTCTAAGTTTTGTTTCCTCTTGATGTAGCCTTAAGCAGAGACTGGCGAATAACACTTTCAATGAAAGGCGTTGTTAAGCTTCCAAAAAACTACCGTCTCCTGAAATCTCAACATATATTTTTTCATCCAATCTTCATGATTCTTTCAAGTATTGATCAGTACACCAATCAAACGTGGATGCCCAAGTTTTGTTCTTCTAGGTTGTAGCATTCGTTTGCAGGAACAGTTAGAAATTATAGGTTTCACTCTGTTTTCTCCTATATTGACAGATGCAGTTAGAACACTAAATCAAACACGGTTTGTTCTAGCTTCTTGAAACTTGACACAATAAAGTAGTTCTACGTTCTATCTCTAAGGTTTGTTTCCTCTTGTATCCTAAAGCTGGGACTGGCGAATAACACTCATACTGAAAGAGGTTGTCAAACTTCCTACACACTAGAGTCTCCTGAAATCTCAACATATATTTTTTCATCCAATCTTCATGATACTTTCAAGTAATGATCAGTACACCAATCCCACTTGGATGCCAAAGTTTACTTCTCCTAGATTGAAGCATTCTTTTGGAGTAACAGTTTGAATTTTTAGGTTTCACTCTGTTTGCTCCTATATTGACAAATGTATTTCGAACTCTAAATCAAACACGGTTTGTGCTAGCTTCTTGAAACTTGTAACAGTAAAGTAGTTCTACATTCTATTTTTATTTTTTGTTTCCTCTGGATGTAGACCTAAGCAGAGACTGACGAAAGACACATTCAATGAAAGGCGTTGTTAGGCTGCCAAAATACTACAGTCTCCTGAAATCTCAACATATTTTTTTTTCCGACCTTCATGATAATTTCATGTAATCAGCAGTACACCAATAAAACGTGGATGTTCAAGTTTTGTTCTAATAGGTTGAAGCATTCATTTGCAGTAACAGTTTGAATTTTTAGTTTTCACTCTGTTTTCTCCTATATTGACAGATGCAGTTCGAACTCTAAATCAAACATGGTTTGTGCTAGCTTCTTGAAACTTGACACAATAAAGTAGTTCTACGTTCTATCTCTAAGGTTTGTTTCCTCTTGATGTAGCCTTAAGCAGAGACTGGCGAATAACACTTTCAATGAAAGGCGTTGTTAAGCTTCCAAAAAACTACCGTCTCCTGAAATCTCAACATATATTTTTTCATCCAATCTTCATGATTCTTTCAAGTATTGATCAGTACACCAATCAAACGTGGATGCCCAAGTTTTGTTCTTCTAGGTTGTAGCATTCGTTTGCAGGAACAGTTAGAAATTATAGGTTTCACTCTGTTTTCTCCTATATTGACAGATGCAGTTAGAACTCTAAATCAAACACGGTTTGTGCTAGCTTCTTGAAACTTGACACAATAAAGTAGTTCTACGTTCTATCTCTAAGGTTTGTTTCCTCTTGTATCCTAAAGCAGGGACTGGCGAATAACACTTATACTGAAAGGGGTTGCCAAACTTCCAACACACTAGAGTCTCCTGAAAACTCAACATATATTTTTTCATCCAATCTTCATGATACTTTCAAGTAATGATCAGTACACCAATCCCACTTGGATGCCAAAGTTTAGTTCTCCTAGATTGAAGCATTCTTTTGGAGTAACAGTTTGAATTTTTAGGTTTCACTCTGTTTTCTCCTATATTGACAAATGTAGTTCGAACTCTAAATCAAACACGGTTTGTGCTAGCTTCTTGAAACTTGAAACAGTAAAGTAGTTCTACATTCTATTTTTATTTTTTGTGTCCTCTGGATGTAGACCTAAGCAGAGACGGACGAAAGACACATTCAATGAAAGGCGTTGTTAGGCTGCCAAAATACTACAGGCTCCTGAAATCTCAACATATTTTTTTTTTCCGACCTTCATAATCATTTCAAGTAATGAGCAGTACACCAATAAAACGTGGATGTTCAAGTTTCGTTCTCCTAGCTTGAAGCATTCGTTTGCAGTAACAGTTTGAATTTTTAGTTTTCACTCTGTTTTCTCCTATATTGACAGATGCAGTTCGAACCCTAAATCAAACATGGTTTGTGCTAGCTTCTTGAAACTTGACACAATAAAGTAGTTCTACGTTCTATCTCTAAGGTTTGTTTCCTCTTGATGTAGCCTTAAGCAGAGACTGGCGAATAACACTTTCAATGAAAGGCGTTGTTAAGCTTCCAAAAAACTACCGTCTCCTGAAATCTCAACATATATTTTTTCATCCAATCTTCATGATTCTTTCAAGTATTGATCAGTACACCAATCAAACGTGGATGCCCAAGTTTTGTTCTTCTAGATTGTAGCATTCGTTTGCAGGAACAGTTAGAAATTATAGGTTTCACTCTGTTTTCTCCTATATTGACAGATGCAGTTAGAACTCTAAATCAAACACGGTTTGTGCTAGCTTCTGGAAACTTGACACAATAAAGTAGTTCTACGTTCTATCTCTAAGGTTTGTTTCCTCTTGTATCCTAAAGCTGGGACTGGCGAATAACACTTATACTGAAAGGGGTTGCCAAACTTCCAACACACTAGAGTCTCCTGAAATCTCAACATATATTTTTTCATCCAATCTTCATGATACTTTCAAGTAATGAGCAGTACACCAATCCCACTTGGATGCCAAAGTTTAGTTCTCCTAGATTGAAGCATTCTTTTGGAGTAACAGTTTGAATTTTTAGGTTTCACTCTGTTTTCTCCTATATTGACAAATGTAGTTCGAACTCTAAATCAAACACGGTTTGTGCTAGCTTCTTGAAACTTGAAACAGTAAAGTAGTTCTACATTCTATTTTTATTTTTTGTTTCCTCTGGATGTAGAACTAAGCAGAGACTGACGAAAGACACATTCAATGAATGGCTTTGTTAGGCTGCCAAAATACTACAGTCTCCTGAAATCTCAACATATTTTTTTTCCGACCTTCATGATCATTTCAAGTAATGAGCAGTACACCAATAAAACGTGGATGTTCAAGTTCCGTTCTCCTAGGTTGAAGCAGTCGTTTGCAGTAACAGTTTGAATTTTTAGTTTTCACTCTGTTTTCTCCTATATTGACAGATGCAGTTCGAACTCTAAATCAAACATGGTTTGTGCTAGCTTCTTGAAACTTGACACAATAAAATAGTTCTACGTTCTATCTCTAAGGTTTGTTTCCTCTTGATGTAGCCTTAAGCAGAGACTGGCGAATAACACTTTCAATGAAAGGCGTTGTTAAGCTTCCAAAAAACTACCGTCTCCTGAAATCTCAACATATATTTTTTCATCCAATCTTCATGATTCTTTCAAGTATTGATCAGTACACCAATCAAACGTGGATGCCCAAGTTTTGTTCTTCTAGGTTGTAGCATTCGTTTGCAGGAACAGTTAGAAATTATAGGTTTCACTCTGTTTTCTCCTATATTGACAGATGCAGTTAGAACTCTAAATCAAACATGGTTTGTGCTAGCTTCTTGAAACTTGACACAATAAAGTAGTTCTACGTTCTATCTCTAAGGTTTGTTTCCTCTTGATGTAGCCTTAAGCAGAGACTGGCGAATAACACTTTCAATGAAAGGCGTTGTTAAGCTTCCGAAAAACTACCGTCTCCTGAAATCTCAACATATATTTTTTCATCCAATCTTCATGATTCTTTCATGTATTGATCAGTACACCAATCAAACGTGGATGCCCAAGTTTTGTTCTTCTAGGTTGTAGCATTCGTTTGCAGGAACAGTTAGAAATTATAGGTTTCACTCTGTTTTCTCCTATATTGACAGATGCAGTTAGAACTCTAAATGAAACACGGTTTGTGCTAGCTTCTTGAAACTTGACACAATAAAGTAGTTCTACGTTCTATCTCTAAGGTTTGCTTCCTCTTTATGTAGCCTTAAGCAGAGACTGGCGAAAAACACTTTCAATGAAAGGCGTTGTTAAGCTTCCAAAAAACTACCGTCTCCTGAAATCTCAACATACATCTTTTCATCCAATCTTCATGATTCTTTCAAGTATTGATCTGTACACCAATCAAACGTGGATGCCCAAGTTTTGTTCTTCTAGGTTGTAGCATTCGTTTGCAGGAACAGTTAGAAATTATAGGTTTCACTCTGTTTTCTCCTATATTGACAGATGCAGTTAGAACTCTAAATCAAACACGGTTTGTGCTAGCTTCTTGAAACGTGACACAATAAAGTAGTTCTACGTTCTATCTCTAAGGTTTGTTTCCTCTTGTATCCCAAAGCTGGGACTGGCGAATAACACTTATACTGAAAGGGGTTGCCAAACTTCCAAAGCACTAGAGTCTCCTGAAATCTCAACATATATTTTTTCATCCAATCTTCATGATACTTTCAAGTAAGGATCAGTACACCGATCCCACTTGGATGCCAAAGTTTAGTTCTCCTAGATTGAAGCATTCTTTTGGAGTAACAGTTTCAATTTTTAGGTTTCACTCTGTTTTCTCCTATATTGACAAATGTAGTTCGAACTCTAAATCAAACAGGGTTTGTGCTAGCTTCTTGAAACTTGAAACAGTAAAGTAGTTCTACATTCAATTTTTATTTTTTGTTTCCTCTGGATGTAGACCTAATCAGAGACTGACGAAAGACACATTCAATGAAAGGCGTTGTTAGGCTGCCAAAATACTACAGTCTCCTGAAATCTCAACATATTTTTTTTTTCCGACCTTCATGATAGTTTCAAGAAATGAGCAGTACACCAATAAAACGTGGATGTTCAAGTTTCGTTCTCCTAGGTTGAAGCATTCGTGTGCAGTAACAGTTTGAATTTTTAGTTTTCACTCTGTTTTCTCCTATATTGACAGATGCAGTTCAAACAGTAAATCAAACATGGTTTGTGCTAGCTTCTTGAAACTTGACACAATAAAGTAGTTCTACGTTCTATCTCTAAGGTTTGTTTCCTCTTGATGTAGCCTTAAGCAGAGACTGGCGAATAACTCTTTCAATGAAAGGCGTTGTTGAGCTTCCAAAAAACTACCGTCTCCTGAAATCTCAACATATATTTTTTCATCCATCTTCATGATTCTTTCAAGTATTGATCAGTACACCAATCAAACGTGAATGCCCAAGTTTTGTTCTTCTAGGTTGTAGCATTCGTTTGCAGGAACAGTTAGAAATTATAGGTTTCACTCTGTTTCTCCTTTATTGACAGATGCAGTTAGAACTCTAAATCAAACACGGTTTGTGCTAGGTTCTTGAAACTTGACACAGTAAAGTAGTTCTAGGTTCTATCTCTAAGGTTTGTTTCCTCTTGTATCCTAAAGCTGGGACTGGCGAATAACACTTATACTGAAAGGGGTTGCCAAACGTCCAACACACTAGAGTCTCCTGAAATCTCAACATATATTTTTTCATCCAATCTTCATGATACTTTCAAGTAATGATCAGTACACCAATCCCACTTGGATGCCAAAGTTTAGTTCTCCTAGATTGAAGCATTCTTTTGGAGTAACAGTTTGAATTTTTAGGTTTCACTCTGTTTTCTCCTATATTGACAAATGTAGTTCGAACTCTAAATCAAACACGGTTTGTGCTAGCTTCTTGAAACTTGAAACAGTAAAGTAGTTCTACATTCTATTTTTATTTTTTGTTTCCTGTGGATGTAGACCTAAGCAGAGACTGACGAAAGACACATTTAATGAAAGGCGTTGTTAGGCTGCCAAAATACTACAGGCTTTTGAAATCTCAACATATTTTTTTTTTCCGAACTTCATGATAATTTCAAGTAATGAGCAGTACACCAATAAAACGTGGATGTTCAAGTTCCGTTCTCCTAGGTTGAAGCATTCGTTTGCAGTAACAGTTTGAATTTTTAGTTTTCACTCTGTTTTCCCCTATATTGACAGATGCAGTTTGAACTCTAAATCAAACATGGTTTGTGCTAGCTTCTTGAAACTTGACACAATAAAGTAGTTCTACGTTCTATCTCTAAGGTTTGTTTCCTCTTGATGTAGCCTTAAGCAGAGACTGGAGAATAACACTTTCAATGAAAGGCGTTGTTAAGCTTCCAAAAAACTACCGTCTCCTGAAATCTCAACATACATTTTTTCATCCAATCTTCATGATTCTTTCAAGTATTGATCAGTACACCAATCAAACGTGGATGCCCAAGTTTTGTTCTTCTAGGTTGTAGCATTCGTTTGCAGGAACAGTTAGAAATTATAGGTTTCACTCTGTTTTCTCCTATATTGACAGATGCAGTTAGAACTCTAAATCAAACACGTTTTGTGCTAGCTTCTGGAAACTTGACACAATAAAGTAGTTCTACGTTCTATCTCTAAGGTTTGTTTCCTCTTGTATCCTAAAGCTGGGACTGGCGAATAACACTTATACTGAAAGGGGTTGCCAAACTTCCAACACACTAGAGTCTCCTGAAATCTCAACATATATTTTTTTCATCCAATCTTCATGATACTTAGAAGTAATGATCAGTACACCAATCCCACTTGGATGCCAAAGTTTAGTTCAAATAGATTGAAGCATTCTTTTGGATTAACAGTTTGAATTTTTAGGTTTCAGTCTGTTTTCTCCTATATTGACAAATGTAGTTTGAACTCTAAATCAAACACGGTTTGTGCTAGCTTCTTGAAACTTGAAACCGTAAAGTAGTTCTACATTCTATTTTTACTTTTTGTTTCCTCTGGATGTAGACCTAAGCAGAGACTGACGAAAGACACATTCAATGAAAGGCGTTGTTAGGCTGAAAAAATACTACAGGCTTTTGAAATCTCAACATATTTTTTTTTTCCGACCTTCATGATAATTTCAAGTAATGAGCAGTACACCAATAAAACGTGGATGTTCAAGTTCCGTCTCCTAGGTTGAAGCATTCGTTTGCAGTAACAGTTTGAATTTTTAGTTTTCACTCTGTTTTCTCCTATATTGACAGATGCAGTTCGAACTCTAAATCAAACATGGTTTGTGCTAGCTTCTTGAAACTTGACACAATAAAGTTGTTCTACGTTCTATCTCTAAGGTTTGTTTCCTCTTGATGTAGCCTTAAGCAGAGACTGGCGAATAACACTTTCAATGAAAGGCGTTGTTAAGCTTCCAAAAAACTACCGTCTCCTGAAATCTCAACATACATTTTTTCATCCAATCTTCATGATTCTTTCAAGTATTGATCAGTACACCAATCAAACGTGGATGCCCAAGTTTTGTTCTTCTAGGTTGTAGCATTCGTTTGCAGGAACAGTTAGAAATTATAGGTTTCACTCTGTTTTCTCCTACATTGACAGATGCAGTTAGAACTTTAAATCAAACACGGTTTGTGCTAGCTTCTTGAAACTTGACACAATAAAGTAGTTCTACGTTCTATCTCTAAGGTTTGTTTCCTCTTGATGTAGCCTTAAGCAGAGACTGGCGAATAACACTTTCAATGAAAGGCGTTGTTAAGCTTCCGAAAAACTACCGTCTCCTGAAATCTCAACATATATTTTTTCATCCAATCTTCATGATTCTTTCATGTATTGATCAGTACACCAATCAAACGTGGATGCCCAAGTTTTGTTCTTCTAGGTTGTAGCATTCGTTTGCAGGAACAGTTAGAAATTATAGGTTTCACTCTGTTTTCTCCTATATTGACAGATGCAGTTAGAACTCTAAATGAAACACGGTTTGTGCTAGCTTCTTGAAACTTGACACAATAAAGTAGTTCTACGTTCTATCTCTAAGGTTTGCTTCCTCTTTATGTAGCCTTAAGCAGAGACTGGCGAAAAACACTTTCAATGAAAGGCGTTGTTAAGCTTCCAAAAAACTACCGTCTCCTGAAATCTCAACATACATCTTTTCATCCAATCTTCATGATTCTTTCAAGTATTGATCTGTACACCAATCAAACGTGGATGCCCAAGTTTTGTTCTTCTAGGTTGTAGCATTCGTTTGCAGGAACAGTTAGAAATTATAGGTTTCACTCTGTTTTCTCCTATATTGACAGATGCAGTTAGAACTCTAAATCAAACACGGTTTGTGCTAGCTTCTTGAAACGTGACACAATAAAGTAGTTCTACGTTCTATCTCTAAGGTTTGTTTCCTCTTGTATCCCAAAGCTGGGACTGGCGAATAACACTTATACTGAAAGGGGTTGCCAAACTTCCAAAGCACTAGAGTCTCCTGAAATCTCAACATATATTTTTTCATCCAATCTTCATGATACTTTCAAGTAAGGATCAGTACACCGATCCCACTTGGATGCCAAAGTTTAGTTCTCCTAGATTGAAGCATTCTTTTGGAGTAACAGTTTCAATTTTTAGGTTTCACTCTGTTTTCTCCTATATTGACAAATGTAGTTCGAACTCTAAATCAAACAGGGTTTGTGCTAGCTTCTTGAAACTTGAAACAGTAAAGTAGTTCTACATTCAATTTTTATTTTTTGTTTCCTCTGGATGTAGACCTAATCAGAGACTGACGAAAGACACATTCAATGAAAGGCGTTGTTAGGCTGCCAAAATACTACAGTCTCCTGAAATCTCAACATATTTTTTTTTTCCGACCTTCATGATAGTTTCAAGAAATGAGCAGTACACCAATAAAACGTGGATGTTCAAGTTTCGTTCTCCTAGGTTGAAGCATTCGTGTGCAGTAACAGTTTGAATTTTTAGTTTTCACTCTGTTTTCTCCTATATTGACAGATGCAGTTCAAACAGTAAATCAAACATGGTTTGTGCTAGCTTCTTGAAACTTGACACAATAAAGTAGTTCTACGTTCTATCTCTAAGGTTTGTTTCCTCTTGATGTAGCCTTAAGCAGAGACTGGCGAATAACTCTTTCAATGAAAGGCGTTGTTGAGCTTCCAAAAAACTACCGTCTCCTGAAATCTCAACATATATTTTTTCATCCATCTTCATGATTCTTTCAAGTATTGATCAGTACACCAATCAAACGTGAATGCCCAAGTTTTGTTCTTCTAGGTTGTAGCATTCGTTTGCAGGAACAGTTAGAAATTATAGGTTTCACTCTGTTTCTCCTTTATTGACAGATGCAGTTAGAACTCTAAATCAAACACGGTTTGTGCTAGGTTCTTGAAACTTGACACAGTAAAGTAGTTCTAGGTTCTATCTCTAAGGTTTGTTTCCTCTTGTATCCTAAAGCTGGGACTGGCGAATAACACTTATACTGAAAGGGGTTGCCAAACGTCCAACACACTAGAGTCTCCTGAAATCTCAACATATATTTTTTCATCCAATCTTCATGATACTTTCAAGTAATGATCAGTACACCAATCCCACTTGGATGCCAAAGTTTAGTTCTCCTAGATTGAAGCATTCTTTTGGAGTAACAGTTTGAATTTTTAGGTTTCACTCTGTTTTCTCCTATATTGACAAATGTAGTTCGAACTCTAAATCAAACACGGTTTTGTGCTAGCTTCTTGAAACTTGAAACAGTAAAGTAGTTCTACATTCTATTTTTATTTTTTGTTTCCTGTGGATGTAGACCTAAGCAGAGACTGACGAAAGACACATTTAATGAAAGGCGTTGTTAGGCTGCCAAAATACTACAGGCTTTTGAAATCTCAACATATTTTTTTTTCCGAACTTCATGATAATTTCAAGTAATGAGCAGTACACCAATAAAACGTGGATGTTCAAGTTCCGTTCTCCTAGGTTGAAGCATTCGTTTGCAGTAACAGTTTGAATTTTTAGTTTTCACTCTGTTTTCCCCTATATTGACAGATGCAGTTTGAACTCTAAATCAAACATGGTTTGTGCTAGCTTCTTGAAACTTGACACAATAAAGTAAGTTCTACGTTCTATCTCTAAGGTTTGTTTCCTCTTGATGTAGCCTTAAGCAGAGACTGGAGAATAACACTTTCAATGAAAGGCGTTGTTAAGCTTCCAAAAAACTACCGTCTCCTGAAATCTCAACATACATTTTTTCATCCAATCTTCATGATTCTTTCAAGTATTGATCAGTACACCAATCAAACGTGGATGCCCAAGTTTTGTTCTTCTAGGTTGTAGCATTCGTTTGCAGGAACAGTTAGAAATTATAGGTTTCACTCTGTTTTCTCCTATATTGACAGATGCAGTTAGAACTCTAAATCAAACACGTTTTGTGCTAGCTTCTGGAAACTTGACACAATAAAGTAGTTCTACGTTCTATCTCTAAGGTTTGTTTCCTCTTGTATCCTAAAGCTGGGACTGGCGAATAACACTTATACTGAAAGGGGTTGCCAAACTTCCAACACACTAGAGTCTCCTGAAATCTCAACATATATTTTTTTCATCCAATCTTCATGATACTTAGAAGTAATGATCAGTACACCAATCCCACTTGGATGCCAAAGTTTAGTTCAAATAGATTGAAGCATTCTTTTGGATTAACAGTTTGAATTTTTAGGTTTCAGTCTGTTTTCTCCTATATTGACAAATGTAGTTTGAACTCTAAATCAAACACGGTTTGTGCTAGCTTCTTGAAACTTGAAACCGTAAAGTAGTTCTACATTCTATTTTTACTTTTTGTTTCCTCTGGATGTAGACCTAAGCAGAGACTGACGAAAGACACATTCAATGAAAGGCGTTGTTAGGCTGAAAAAATACTACAGGCTTTTGAAATCTCAACATATTTTTTTTTCCGACCTTCATGATAATTTCAAGTAATGAGCAGTACACCAATAAAACGTGGATGTTCAAGTTCCGTCTCCTAGGTTGAAGCATTCGTTTGCAGTAACAGTTTGAATTTTTAGTTTTCACTCTGTTTTCTCCTATATTGACAGATGCAGTTCGAACTCTAAATCAAACATGGTTTGTGCTAGCTTCTTGAAACTTGACACAATAAAGTTGTTCTACGTTCTATCTCTAAGGTTTGTTTCCTCTTGATGTAGCCTTAAGCAGAGACTGGCGAATAACACTTTCAATGAAAGGCGTTGTTAAGCTTCCAAAAAACTACCGTCTCCTGAAATCTCAACATACATTTTTTCATCCAATCTTCATGATTCTTTCAAGTATTGATCAGTACACCAATCAAACGTGGATGCCCAAGTTTTGTTCTTCTAGGTTGTAGCATTCGTTTGCAGGAACAGTTAGAAATTATAGGTTTCACTCTGTTTTCTCCTACATTGACAGATGCAGTTAGAACTTTAAATCAAACACGGTTTGTGCTAGCTTCTTGAAACTTGACACAATAAAGTAGTTCTACGTTCTATCTCTAAGGTTTGTTTCCTCTTGTATCCTAAAGCAGGGACTGGCGAATAACACTTATACTGAAAGGGGTTGCCAAACTTCCAACACACTAGAGTCTCCTGAAATCTCAACATATATTTTTTCATCCAATCTTCATGATACTTTCAAGTAATGATCAGTACACCAATCCCACTTGCATGCCAAAGTTTAGTTCTCCTAGATTGAAGCATTCTTTTGGAGTAACAGTTTGAATTTTTAGGTTTCACTCTGTTTTCTCCTATATTGACAAATGTAGTTCGAACTCTAAATCAAACACGGTTTGTGCTAGCTTCTTGAAATTTGAAACAGTAAAGAAGTTCTACATTCTATTTTTATTTTTTGTTTCCTCTGGATGTAGACCTAAGCAGAGACTGACGAAAGACACATTCAATGAAAGGCGTTGTTAGGCTGCCAAAATACTACAGGCTCCTGAAATCTCAACATATTTTTTTTTCCGACCTTCATGATAATTTCAAGTAATGAGCAGTACACCAATAAAACGTGGATGTTCAAGTTCCGTTCTCCTAGGTTGAAGCATTCGTTTGCAGTAACAGTTTGAATTTTTAGTTTTCACTCTGTTTTCTCCTATATTGACAGATGCAGTTCGAACTCTAAATCAAACATGGTTTGTGCTAGCTTCTTGAAACTTGACACAATAAAGTAGTTCTACGTTCTATCGCTAAGGTTTGTTTCCTCTTGATGTAGACTTAAGCAGAGACTGGCGAATAACACTTTCAATGAAAGGCGTTGTTAAGCTTCCAAAAAACTACCGTCTCCTGAAATCTCAACATATATTTTTTCATCCAATCTTCATGATTCTTTCAAGTATTGATCAGTACACCAATCAAACGTGGATGCCCAAGTTTTGTTCTTCTAGGTTGTAGCATTCGTTTGCAGGAACAGTTAGAAATTATAGGTTTCACTCTGTTTTCTCCTATATTGACAGATGCAGTTAGAACTCTAAATCAAACAAGGTTTGTGCTAGCTTCTTGAATCTTGACACAATAAAGTAGTTCTACGTTCTATCTCTAAGGTTTGTTTCCTCTTGTATCCTAAAGCTGGGACTGGCGAATAACACTTATACTGAAAGGGGTTGCCAAACTTCCAACACACTAGAGTCTCCTGAAATCTCAACATATATTTTTTCATCCAATCTTCATGATACTTTCAAGTAATGATCAGTACACCAATCCCACTTGGATGCCAAAGTTTAGTTCTCCTAGATTGAAGCATTCTTTTGGAGTAACAGTTTGAATTTTTAGGTTTCACTCTGTTTTCTCCTATATTGACAAATGTAGTTCGAACTCTAAATCAAACACGGTTTGTGCTAGCTTCTTGAAACTTGAAACAGTAAAGTAGTTCTACATTCTATTTTTATTTTTTGTTTCCTGTGGATGTAGACCTAAGCAGAGACTGACGAAAGACACATTTAATGAAAGGCGTTGTTAGGCTGCCAAAATACTACAGGCTTTTGAAATCTCAACATATTTTTTTTTTCCGAACTTCATGATAATTTCAAGTAATGAGCAGTACACCAATAAAACGTGGATGTTCAAGTTCCGTCTCCTAGGTTGAAGCATTCGTTTGCAGTAACAGTTTGAATTTTTAGTTTTCACTGTGTTTTCTCCTATATTGACAGATGCAGTTCGAACTCTAAATCAAACATGGTTTGTGCTAGCTTCTTGAAACTTGACACAATAAAGTTGTTCTACGTTCTATCTCTAAGGTTTGTTTCCTCTTGATGTAGCCTTAAGCAGAGACTGGCGAATAACACTTTCAATGAAAGGCGTTGTTAAGCTTCCAAAAAACTACCGTCGCCTGAAATCTCAACATACACTTTTTCATCCAATCTTCATGATTCTTTCAAGTATTGATCAGTACACCAATCAAACGTGGATGCCCAAGTTTTGTTCTTCTAGGTTGTAGCATTCGTTTGCAGGAACAGTTAGAAATTATAGGTTTCACTCTGTTTTCTCCTATATTGACAGATGCAGTTAGAACTCTAAATCAAACACGGTTTGTGCTAGCTTCTTGAATCTTGACAAAATAAAGTAGTTCTACGTTCTATCTCTAAGGTTTGTTTCCTCTTGTATCCTAAAGCTGGGACTGGCGAATAACACTTATACTGAAAGGGTTGCCAAACTTCCAACACACTAGAGTCTCCTGAAATCTCAACATATATTTTTTCATCCAATCTTCATGATACTTTCAAGTAATGATCAGTACACCAATCGCACTTGGATGCCAAAGTTTACTTCTCCTAGATTGAAGCATTCTTTTGGAGTAACAGTTTGAATTTTTAGGTTTCACTCTGTTTTCTCCTATATTGACAAATGTAGTTCGAACTCTAAATCAAACAGGGTTTGTGCTAGCTTCTTGAAACTTGAAACAGTAAAGTAGTTCTACATTCTATTTTTATTTTTTGTTTCCTCTGGATGTAGAACTAAGCAGAGACTGACGAAAGACACATTCAATGAAAGGCGTTGTTAGGCTGCCAAAATACTACAGTCTCCTGAAATCTCAACATATTTTTTTTTTCCGACCTTCATGATAATTTCAAGTAATGAGCAGTACACCAATAAAACGTGGATGTTCAAGTTTCGTTCTCCTAGGTTGAAGCATTCGTTTGCAGTAACAGTTTGAATTTTTAGTTTTCACTCTGTTTTCTTCTATATTGACAGATGCAGTTCGAACTCCAAATCAAGCATGGTTTGTGCTAGCTTCTTGAAACTTGACACAATAAAGTAGTTCTACGTTCTATCGCTAAGGTTTGTCTCCTCTTGATGTAGACTTAAGCAGAGACTGGCGAATAACACTTTCAATGAAAGGCGTTGTTAAGCTTCCAAAAAACTACCGTCTCCTGAAATCTCAACATATATTTTTTCATCCAATCTTCATGATTCTTTCAAGTATTGATCAGTACACCAATCAAACGTGGATGCCCAAGTTTTGTTCTTCTAGGTTGTAGCATTCGTTTGCAGGAACAGTTAGAAATTATAGGTTTCACTCTGTTTTCTCCTATATTGACAGATGCAGTTAGAACTCTAAATCAAACAAGGTTTGTGCTAGCTTCTTGAATCTTGACACAATAAAGTAGTTCTACGATCTATCTCTAAGGTTTGTTTCCTCTTGTATCCTAAAGCTGGGACTGGCGAATAACACTTATACTGAAAGGGGTTGCCAAACTTCCAACACACTAGAGTCTCCTGAAATCTCAACATATATTTTTTCATCCAATCTTCATGATACTTTCAAGTAATGATCAGTACACCAATCCCACTTGGATGCCAAAGTTTAGTTCTCCTAGATTGAAGCATTCTTTTGGAGTAACAGTTTGAATTTTTAGGTTTCACTCTGTTTTCTCCTATATTGACAAATGTAGTTCGAACTCTAAATCAAACACGGTTTGTGCTAGCTTCTTGAAACTTGAAACAGTAAAGTAGTTCTACATTCTATTTTTATTTTTTGTTTCCTGTGGATGTAGACCTAAGCAGAGACTGACGAAAGACACATTTAATGAAAGGCGTTGTTAGGCTGCCAAAATACTACAGGCTTTTGAAATCTCAACATATTTTTTTTTCCGAACTTCATGATAATTTCAAGTAATGAGCAGTACACCAATAAAACGTGGATGTTCAAGTTCCGTTCTCCTAGGTTGAAGCATTCGTTTGCAGTAACAGTTTGAATTTTTAGTTTTCACTCTGTTTTCCCCTATATTGACAGATGCAGTTTGAACTCTAAATCAAACATGGTTTGTGCTAGCTTCTTGAAACTTGACACAATAAAGTAGTTCTACGTTCTATCTCTAAGGTTTGTTTCCTCTTGATGTAGCCTTAAGCAGAGACTGGAGAATAACACTTTCAATGAAAGGCGTTGTTAAGCTTCCAAAAAACTACCGTCTCCTGAAATCTCAACATACATTTTTTCATCCAATCTTCATGATTCTTTCAAGTATTGATCAGTACACCAATCAAACGTGGATGCCCAAGTTTTGTTCTTCTAGGTTGTAGCATTCGTTTGCAGGAACAGTTAGAAATTATAGGTTTCACTCTGTTTTCTCCTATATTGACAGATGCAGTTAGAACTCTAAATCAAACACGTTTTGTGCTAGCTTCTTGAAACTTGACACAATAAAGTAGTTCTACGTTCTATCTCTAAGGTTTGTTTCCTCTTGTATCCTAAAGCTGGGACTGGCGAATAACACTTATACTGAAAGGGGTTGCCAAACTTCCAACACACTAGAGTCTCCTGAAATCTCAACATATATTTTTTTCATCCAATCTTCATGATACTTAGAAGTAATGATCAGTACACCAATCCCACTTGGATGCCAAAGTTTAGTTCAACTAGATTGAAGCATTCTTTTGGATTAACAGTTTGAATTTTTAGGTTTCAGTCTGTTTTCTCCTATATTGACAAATGTAGTTTGAACTCTAAATAAAACACGGTTTGTGCTAGCTTCTTGAAACTTGAAACCGTAAAGTAGTTCTACATTCTATTTTTACTTTTTGTTTCCTCTGGATGTAGACCTAAGCAGAGACTGACGAAAGACACATTCAATGAAAGGCATTGTTAGGCTGAAAAAATACTACAGGCTTTTGAAATCTCAACATATTTTTTTTTTCCGACCTTCATGATAATTTCAAGTAATGAGCAGTACACCAATAAAACGTGGATGTTCAAGTTCCGTCTCCTAGGTTGAAGCATTCGTTTGCAGTAACAGTTTGAATTTTTAGTTTTCACTCTGTTTTCTCCTATATTGACAGATGCAGTTCGAACTCTAAATCAAACATGGTTTGTGCTAGCTTCTTGAAACTTGACACAATAAAGTAGTTCTACGTTCTATCTCTAAGGTTTGTTTCCTCTTGTATCCTAAAGCTGGGACTGGCGAATAACACTTATACTGAAAGGGGTTGCCAAACTTCCAACACACTAGAGTCTCCTGAAATCTCAACATATATTTTTTCATCCAATCTTCATGATACTTTCAAGTAATGATCAGTACACCAATCGCACTTGGATGCCAAAGTTTAGTTCTCCTAGATTGAAGCATTCTTTTGGAGTAACAGTTTGAATTTTTAGGTTTCACTCTGTTTTCTCCTATATTGACAAATGTAGTTCGAACTCTAAATCAAACAGGGTTTGTGATAGCTTCTTGAAACCTGAAACAGTAAATTAGTTCTACATTCTATTTTTATTTTTTGTTTCCTCTGGATGTAGAACTAAGCAGAGACTGACGAAAGACACATTCAATGAAAGGCGTTGTTAGGCTGCCAAAATACTACAGTCTCCTGAAATCTCAACATATTTTTTTTTCCGACCTTCATGATAATTTGAAGTAATGAGCAGTACACCAATAAAACGTGGATGTTCAAGTTTCGTTCTCCTTGGTTGAAGCATTCGTTTGCAGTAACAGTTTGAATTTTTAGTTTTCACTCTGTTTTCTCCTATATTGACAGATGCAGTTCGAACTCCAAATCAAGCATGGTTTGTGCTAGCTTCTTGAAAATTGACACAATAAAGTAGTTCTACGTTCTATCTCTAAGGTTTGTTTCCTCTTGATGTCGCCTTAAGCAGAGACTGGCGAATAACACTTTCAATGAAAGGCGTTGTTAAGCTTCCAAAAAACTACCGTCTCCTGAAATCTCAACATATATTTTTTCATCCAATCTTCATGATTCTTTCAAGTATTGATCAGTACACCAATCAAACGTGGATGCCCAAGTTTTGTTCTTCTAGGTTGTAGCATTCGTTTGCAGGAACAGTTAGAAATTATAGGTTTCACTCTGTTTTCTCCTATATTGACAGATGCAGTTAGAACTCTAAATCAAACACGGTTTGTGCTAGCTTCTTGAAACTTGACACAATAAAGTAGTTCTACGTTCTATCTCTAAGGTTTGTTTCCTCTTGTATCCTAAAGCTGGGACTGGCGAATAACACTTATACTGAAAGGGGTTGCCAAACTTCCAACACACTAGAGTCTCCTGAAATCTCAACATATATTTTTTCATCCAATCTTCATGATACTTTCAAGTAATGATCAGTACACCAATCCCACTTGGATGCCAAAGTTTAGTTCTCCTAGATTGAAGCATTCTTTTGGAGTAACAGTTTGAATTTTTAGGTTTCACTCTGTTTTCTCCTAATTTGACAAATGTAGTTTGAACTCTAAATCAAACACGGTTTGTGCTAGCTTCTTGAACTTGAAACAGTAAAGTAGTTCTACATTCTATTTTTATTTTTTGTTTCCTGTGGATGTAGACCTAAGCAGAGACTGACGAAAGACACATTCAATGAAAGGCGTTGTTAGGCTGCCAAAATACTACAGGCTCCTGAAATCTCAACATATTTTTTTTCCAACCTTCATGATAATTTCAAGTAATGAGCAGTACACCAATAAAACGTGGATGTTCAAGTTTCGTTCTCCTAGGTTGAAGCATTCGTTTGCAGTAACAGTTTGAATTTTTAGTTTTCACTCTTTTTTCTCCTATATTGACAGATGCAGTTCGACTCTAAATCAAACATGGTTTGTGCTAGCTTCTTGAAACTTGACACAATAAAGTAGTTCTATGTTCTATCTCTAAGGTTTGTTTCCTCTTGATGTAGCCTTAAGCAGAGACTGGCGAATAACACTTTCAATGAAAGGCGTTGTTATGCTTCCAAAAAACGACCGTCTCCTGAAATCTCAACATATATTTTTTCATTCAATATTCATGATTCTTTCAAGTATTGATCAGTACACCAATCAAACGTGGGTGCCCAAGTTTTGTTCTTCTAGGTTGTAGCATTCGTTTGCAGGAACAGTTAGAAATTATAGGTTTCACTCTGTTTTCTCCTATATTGACAGATGCAGTTAGAACTCTAAATCAAACACGGTTTGTGCTAGCTTCTTGAAACTTGACACAATAAAGTAGTTCTACGTTCTATCTCTAAGGTTTGTTTCCTCTTGTATCCTAAAGCTGGGACTGGCGAATAACACTTATACTGAAAGGGGTTGCCAAACTTCCAACACACTAGAGTCTCCTGAAATCTCAACATATATTTTTTCATCCAATCTTCATGATACGTTCAAGTAATGATCAGTACACCAATCCCACTTGGATGCCAAAGTTTAGTTCTCCTAGATTGAAGAATTCTTTTGGAGTAACAGTTTGAATTTTTAGGTTTCACTCTGTTTTCTCCTATATTGACAAATGTAGTTCGAACTCTAAATCAAACACGGTTTGTGCTAGCTTCTTGAAACTTGAAACAGTAAAGTAGTTCTACATTCTATTTTTACTTTTTGTTTCCTCTGGATGTAGACCTAATCAGAGACTGACAAAAGACACATTCAATGAAAGGCGTTGTTAGGCTGCCAAAATACTACAGGCTCCTGAAATCTCAACATATTTTTTTTTCCAACCTTCATGATAATTTCAAGTAATGAGCAGTACACCAATAAAACGTGGATGTTCAAGTTCCGTTCTCCTAGGTTGAAGCATTCGTTTTGCAGTAACAGTTTGAATTTTTAGTTTTCACTCTGTTTTCTCCTATATTGACAGATGCAGTTCGACTCTAAATCAAACATGGTTTGTGCTAGCTTCTTGAAACTTGACACAATAAATTAGTTCTATGTTCTATCTCTAAGGTTTGTTTCCTCTTGATGTAGCCTTAAGCAGAGACTGGCGAATAACACTTTCAATAAAAGGCGTTGTTAAGCTTCCAAAAAACGACCGTGTCCTGAAATCTCAACATACATTTTTTCATTCAATCTTCATGATTCTTTCAAGTATTGATCAGTACACCAATCAAACGTGGGTGCCCAAGTTTTTTTCTTCTAGGTTGTGCATTCGTTTGCAGGAACAGTTAGAAAATAATAGGTTTTCACTCTGTTTTCTCCTATATTGACAGATGCAGTTAGAACTCTAAATCAAACACGGTTTGTGCTAGCTTCTTGAAACTTGACACAATAAAGTAGTTCTACGTTCTATCTCTAAGGTTGTTTCCTCTTGTATCCTAAAGCTGGGACTGGCGAATAACACTTATACTGAAGGGGTTGCCAAACTTCCAACACACTAGAGTCTCCTGAAAATGTCAACATATATTTTTTCATCCAATCTTCATGATACGTTCAAGTAATGATTCAGTACACCAATCCCACTTGGATGCCAAAGTTTAGTTCTCCTAGATTGAAGCATTCTTTTGGAGTAAGAGTTTGAATTTTTAGGTTTCACTCTGTTTTCTCCTATATTGATAAATGTAGTTCGAACTCTAAATCAAACACGGTTGTGCTAGCTTCTTGAAACTTGAAACAGTAAAGAGTTCTACATTCTCTTTTTACTTTTTGTTTCCTCTGGATGTAGACCTAAGCAGAGACTGACAAAAGACACATTCAATGAAAGGCGTTGTTAGGCTGCCAAAATACTACAGGCTCCTGAAATCTCAACATATTTTTTTTTTCCAACCTTCATGATTATTTCAAATAATGAGCAGTACACCAATAAAAGTGGATGTTCAAGTTCCGTTCTCCTAGGTTGAAGCATTCGTTTGCAGTAACAGTTTGAATTTTTAGTTTTCACTCTGTTTTCTCCTATATTGACAGATGCAGTTTGAACTCTAAATCAAACATGGTTTGTGCTAGCTTCTTGAAACTTGACCACAATAAAGTAGTTCTACGTTCTATCTCTAAGGTTTGTTTCCTCTTGATGTAGCCTTAAGCAGAGACTGGCGAATAACACTTTCAATGAAAGGCGTTGTTAAGCTTCCCAAAAACTACCGTCTCCTGAAATCTCACCATACATTTTTCATCCAATCTTCATGATTCTTTCAAGTATTGATCAGTACACCAATCAAACGTGGATGCCCAAGTTTTGTTCTTCTAGGTTGTAGCATTCGTTTGCAGGACAGTTAGAAATTATAGGTTTCACTCTGTTTTCTCCTATATTGACAGATGCAGTTAGAACTCTAAATCAAACACGGTTTGTGCTAGCTTCTTGAAACTTGACACAATAAAGTAGTTCTACGTTCTATCTCTAAGGTTTGTTTCCTCTTGTATCCTAAAGCTGGGACTGGCAAATAACACTTATACTGAAAGGGGTTGCCAAACTTCCAACACACTAGAGTCTCCTGAAATCTCAACATATATTTTTTCATCCAATCTTCATGATACTTTCAAGTAATGATCAGTACACCAATCCCACTTGGATGCCAACGTTTAGTTCTCCTAGATTGAAGCATTCTTTTGGAGTAACAGTTTGAATTTTTAGGTTTCACTCTGTTTTCTCCTATATTGACAAATGTAGTTCGAACTCTAAATCAAACACGGTTTGTGCTAGCTTCTTGAATCTTGAAACAGTAAAGTAGTTCTACATTCTATTTTTACTTTTTGTTTCCTCTGGATGTAGACCTAATCAGAGACTGACAAAAGACACATTCAATGAAAGGCGTTGTTAGGCTGCCAAAATACTACAGGCTCCTGAAATCTCAACATATTTTTTTTTCCAACCTTCATGATAATTTCAAGTAATGAGCAGTACACCAATAAAACGTGGATGTTCAAGTTCCGTTCTCCTAGGTTGAAGCATTCGTTTGCAGTAACAGTTTGAATTTTTAGTTTTCACTCTGTTTTCTCCTATATTGACAGATGCAGTTCGACTCTAAATCAAACATGGTTTGTGCTAGCTTCTTGAAACTTGACACAATAAATTAGTTCTATGTTCTATCTCTAAGGTTTGTTTCCTCTTGATGTAGCCTTAAGCAGAGAACTGGCGAATAACACTTTCAATAAAAGGCGTTGTTAAGCTTCCAAAAAACGACCGTGTCCTGAAATCTCAACATACATTTTTTCATTCAGATCTTCATGATTCTTTCAAGTATTGATCAGTACACCAATCAAACGTGGGTGCCCAAGTTTTTTTCTTCTAGGTTGTAGCATTCGTTTGCAGGAACAGTTAGAAATTATAGGTTTCACTCTGTTTTCTCCTATATTGACAGATGCAGTTAGAACTCTAAAATCAAACACGTTTGTGCTAGCTTCTTGAAACTTGACACAATAAAGTAGTTCTACGTTCTATCTCTAAGGTTTGTTTCCTCTTGTATCCTAAAGCTGGGACTGGCGAATAACACTTATACTGAAAGGGGTTGCCAAACTTCCAACACACTAGAGTCTCCTGAAATGTCAACATATATTTTTTCATCCACTCTTCATGATACGTTCAAGTAATGATCAGTACACCAATCCCACTTGGATGCCAAAGTTTAGTTCTCCTAGATTGGAAGCATTCTTTTGGAGTAAGAGTTTGAATTTTTAGGTTTCACTCTGTTTTCTCCTATATTGATAAATGTAGTTCGAACCTCTAAATCAAACACGGTTTGTGCTAGCTTCTTGAAAACTTGAAACAGTAAAGTAGTTCTACATTCTCTTTTTACTTTTTGTTTCCTCTGGATGTAGACCTAAGCAGAGACTGACAAAAGACACATTCAATGAAAGGCGTTGTTAGGCTGCCAAAATACTACAGGCTCCTGAAATCTCAACATATTTTTTTTTCCAACCTTCATGATTATTTCAAATAATGAGCAGTACACCAATAAAACGTGGATGTTCAAGTTCGTTCTCCTAGGTTGAAGCATTCGTTGCAGTAACAGTTTGAATTTTTAGTTTCACTCTGTTTTCTCCTATATTGACAGATGCAGTTTGAACTCTAAATCAAACATGGTTTGTGCTAGCTTCTTGAAACTTGACACAATAAAGTAGTTCTACGTCTATCTCTAAGGTTTGTTTCCTCTTGATGTAGCCTTAAGCAGAGACTGGCGAATAACACTTTCAATGAAAGGCGTTGTTAAGCTTCCCAAAAACTACCGTCTCCTGAAATCTCACCTACATTTTATCATCCCATCTTCATGATTCTTTCAAGTATTGATCAGTACACCAATCAAACGTGGATGCCCAAGTTTTTGTTCTTCTAGGTTGTAGCATTCGTTTGCAGGAACAGTTAGAAATTATAGGTTTCACTCTGTTTCTCCTATATTGACAGATGCAGTTAGAACTCTAAATCAAACACGGTTTGTGCTAGCTTCTTGAAACTTGACACAATAAAGTAGTTCTACGTTCTATCTCTAAGGTTTGTTTCCTCTTGTATCCTAAAGCTGGGACTGGCAAATAACACTTATACTGAAAGGGGTTGCCAAACTTCCAACACACTAGAGTCTCCTGAAATCTCAACATATTTTTTTCATCCAATCTTCATGATACTTTCAAGTAATGATCAGTACACCAATCCCACTTGGATGCCAACGTTTAGTTCTCCTAGATTGAAGCATTCTTTTGGAGTAACAGTTTGAATTTTTAGGTTTCACTCTGTTTTCTCCTATATTGACAAATGTAGTTCGAACTCTAAATCAAACACGGTTTGTGCTAGCTTCTTGAAACTTGAAACAGTAAAGTAGTTCTACATTCTATTTTTACTTTTTGTTTCCTCTGGATGTAGACCTAATCAGAGACTGACAAAAGACACATTCAATGAAAGGCGTTGTTAGGCTGCCAAAATACTACAGGCTCCTGAAATCTCAACATATTTTTTTTCCAACCTTCATGATAATTTCAAGTAATGAGCAGTACACCAATAAAACGTGGATGTTCAAGTTCCGTTCTCCTAGGTTGAAGCATTCGTTTGCAGTAACAGTTTGAATTTTTAGTTTTCACTCTGTTTTCTCCTATATTGACAGATGCAGTTCGACTCTAAATCAAACATGGTTTGTGCTAGCTTCTTGAAACTTGACACAATAAATTAGTTCTATGTTCTATCTCTAAGGTTTGTTTCCTCTTGATGTAGCCTTAAGCAGAGACTGGCGAATAACACTTTCAATAAAAGGCGTTGTTAAGCTTCCAAAAAACGACCGTGTCCTGAAATCTCAACATACATTTTTTCATTCAATCTTCATGATTCTTTCAAGTATTGATCAGTACACCAATCAAACGTGGGTGCCCAAGTTTTTTTCTTCTAGGTTGTAGCATTCGTTTGCAGGAACAGTTAGAAATTATAGGTTTCACTCTGTTTTCTCCTATATTGACAGATGCAGTTAGAACTCTAAATCAAAACACGGTTTGTGCTAGCTTCTTGAAACTTGACACAATAAAGTAGTTCTACGTTCTATCTCTAAGGTTTGTTTCCTCTTGTATCCTAAAGCTGGGACTGGCGAATAACACTTATACTGAAAGGGGTTGCCAAACTTCCAACACACTAGAGTCTCCTGAAATGTCAACATATATTTTTTCATCCAATCTTCATGATACGTTCAAGTAATGATCAGTACACCAATCCCACTTGGATGCCAAAGTTTAGTTCTCCTAGATTGAAGCATTCTTTTGGAGTAAGAGTTTGAATTTTTAGGTTTCACTCTGTTTTCTCCTATATTGATAAATGTATTCGAACTCTAAATCAAACACGGTTTGTGCTAGCTTCTTGAAACTTGAAACAGTAAAGTAGTTCTACATTCTCTTTTTACTTTTTGTTTCCTCTGGATGTAGACCTAAGCAGAGACTGACAAAAGACACATTCAATGAAAGGCGTTGTTAGGCTGCCAAAATACTACAGGCTCCTGAAATCTCAACATTTTTTTTTTCCAACCTTCATGATTATTTCAAATAATGAGCAGTACACCAATAAAACGTGGATGTTCAAGTTCCGTTCTCCTAGGTTTGAAGCATTCGTTTGCAGTAACAGTTTGAATTTTTAGTTTTCACTCTGTTTTCTCCTATATTGACAGATGCAGTTTTGAACTCTAAATCAAACATGGTTGTGCTAGCTTCTTGAAACTTGACACAATAAAGTAGTTCTACGTTCTATCTCTAAGGTTTGTTTCCTCTTGATGTAGCCTTAAGCAGAGACTGGCGAATAACACTTTCAATGAAAGGCGTTGTTAAGCTTCCCAAAAACTACCGTCTCCTGAAATCTCACCATACATTTTTTCATCCAATCTTCATGATTCTTTCAAGTATTGATCAGTACACCAATCAAACGTGGATGCCCAAGTTTTGTTCTTCTAGGTTGTAGCATTCGTTTGCAGGAACAGTTAGAAATTATAGGTTTCACTCTGTTTTCTCCTATATTGACAGATGCAGTTAGAACTCTAAATCAAACACGGTTTGTGCTAGCTTCTTGAAACTTGACACAATAAAGTAGTTCTACGTTCTATCTCTAAGGTTTGTTTCCTCTTGTATCCTAAAGCTGGGACTGGCAAATAACACTTATACTGAAAGGGGTTGCCAAACTTCCAACACACTAGAGTCTCCTGAAATCTCAACTATATTTTTTCATCCAATCTTCATGATACTTTCAAGTAATGATCAGTACACCAATCCCACTTGGATGCCAACGTTTAGTTCTCCTAGATTGAAGCATTCTTTTGGAGTAACAGTTTGAATTTTTAGGTTCACTCTGTTTTCCTATATTGACAAATGTAGTTCGAACTCTAAATCAAACACGGTTTGTGCTAGCTTCTTGAATCTTGAAACAGTAAAGTAGTTCTACATTCTATTTTTACTTTTTGTTTCCTCTGGATGTAGACCTAAGCAGAGACTGACAAAAGACACATTCAATGAAAGGCGTTGTTAGGCTGCCAAAATACTACAGGCTCCTGAAATCTCAACATATTTTTTTTTTCCAACCTTCATGATAATTTCTAGTAATGAGCAGTACACCAATAAAACGTGGATGTTTCAAGTTCCTTTCTCCTAGGTTGAAGCATTCGTTTGCAGTAACAGTTGAATTTTTAGTTTTCACTCTGTTTTCTCCTATATTGACAGATGCAGTTCGACTCTAAATCAAACATGGTTTGTGCTAGCTTCTTGAAACTTGACACAATAAAGTAGTTCTATGTTCTATCTCTAAGGTTTGTTTCCTCTTGATGTAGCCTTAAGCAGAGACTGGCGAATAACACTTTCAATGAAAGGCGTTGTTAAGCTTCCAAAAACGACCGTCTCCTGAAACCTCAACATACATTTTTTCATTCAATCTTCATGATTCTTTCAAGTATTGATCAGTACACCAATCAAACGTGGGTGCCCAAGTTTTTCTTCTAGGTTGTAGCATTCATTTGCAGGAACTGTTAGAAATTATAGGTTTCACTCTGTTTCCTCCTATATTGACAGATGCAGTTAGAACTCTAAATCAAACACCGGTTTGTGCTAGCTTCTTGACTTGACACAATAAAGAGTTCTACGTTCTATCTCTAAGGTTTGTTTCCTCTTGTATCCTAAAGCTGGGGACTGGCGAATAACACGTATACTGAAAGGGGTTGCCAAACTTCCAACACAACTAGAGTCTCCTGAAATCTCAAAATATATATTTTCATCCAAACTTCATGATACTTTCAAGTAATGATCAGTACACCAATCCCACTTGGATGCCAAAGTTTAGTTCTCCTAGATTGAAGCATTCTTTGGAGTAACAGTTTGAATTTTAGGTTTCACTCTGTTTTCTCCTATATTGACAAATGTAGTTCGAACTTCTAAATCAAACACGGTTTGTGCTAGCTTCTTGAAACTTGAAACAGTAAAGTAGTTCTACATTCTATTTATATTTTTTGTTTCCTCTGGATGTAGACCTAAGCAGAGACTGACGAAAGAAACATTCAATGAAAGGCGTTGTTAGGCTGCCAAAATACTACAGTCTCTGAAATCTCTACATATTTTTTTTTCCGAAATTCATGATTATTTCAAGTAATCAGCAGTACACCAATTAAACGTGGATGTTCAAGTTTCGTTTTCCTAGTTTGAAGCATTCGTTTGCAGTAACAGCTTGAATTTTTAGTTTTCACTCTGTTTTCTCCTATATTGACAGATGCAGTTCGAACTCTAAATCAAACATGGTTTGTGCTAGCTTCTTGAAACTTGACACAATAAAGTAGTTCTACGTTCTATCACTAAGGTTTGTTTCCTCTTGATGTAGCCTTAAGCAGAGACTGGCGAATAACACTTTCAATGAAAGGCGTTGTTAAGCTTCCAAAAAACTACCGTCTCCTGAAATCTCAACATATATTTTTTCATCCAATCTTCATGATTCTTTCAAGTATTGATCAGTACACCAATCAAACGTGGATGCCCAAGTTTTGTTCTAACTAGGTTGTAGCATTCGTTTGCAGGAACAGTTTAGAAATTATAAGGTTTCACTCT
>NW_027515235.1:40293-88545 GCF_048772815.1 Callospermophilus lateralis | reverse complement strand
GCAGTTTTATATTTAGGTTTCCTTCTGTTCTCTCCTATATAGATAGATGAATTTGAAACTCTAAATCCAACATGGTTTGTAGTAGCTCTTTGAAACTTGACAAAATAAAGGAGTTCTCAGTTTTGTGTCTAGGGTTTGTTTTCTCTTCAAGTAGCCCTATTCACAGACTGTGGAAAAGCACTTTCATTGAGAGGGGTTGCCAACCTTCTAAGAATTAACGAGTTTCCGAAATACCAGCAAATATTTTTTCACCCAATCTTGATGATACTTGGTGGTAATGATCAGTACACAAATCCCACTTGGCTCATCAAATTTTGTTCTTCTAGGTTGAAGCGTTGGTATACAGTAGCAGTTTTTATATTTAGATTTCCCGCTGTTCTCTCCTATATAGATAAATGAATTTGGAACTCTAAATCCAACAAGGTTCGTAGTAGCTCTTGGAAACCTGAAAAAATAAAGGAGTTCTCAGTTTTGTCTCTATGGCTTGTTTTCTCTTCAAGTAGCCCTAGGCACACACTATGGAAAAGCAATTTCATTGAGAGGGGTTGCCAAGCTTCTAAGAATTAAAGAGTTTCCGAAACACCAGCAAATATTTTTTCACCCAATCTTGATGATACTTGGTGGTAATGATCAGTACACAAATCCCACTTGGCTCACCAAATTTTATTCTTCTCGGTTGAAACGTTCGTCTACAGTAGCAGTTTGTATATTTAGGTTTCCCTCTGTTCTCTCCTATATGGATAGATGAGTTTGGAACTCTAAATTCAACATGGTTCGTAGTAGCTATTTGAAACTTGACAAAATAAAGGAGTTCTCAGTTTTGTCTCTATGGTTTGTTTCCTCTTCAAGTAGCCCTAGGCACAGACTGTGGAAAAGCACTTTCATTGAGAGGAGTTGCCAACCTTCTAAGAATTAACGAGTTTCCGAAATACCAGCAAATATTTTTTCACCCAATCTTGATGATACTTGGTGGTAATGATCAGTACACAAATCCCACTTGGCTCACCAAATTTTGTTCTTCTAGGTTGAAGCGTTCGTCTACAGTAGTAGTTTTTATATTTAGGTTTCCTTCTGTTCACTCCTATATAGATAGATGAATTTGGAACTATAAATCCAACATGGTTCTTAGTAGCTCTTGGAAACCTGACAATATAACGAAGTTCTCAGTTTTGTCTCTCTGATTTGTTTCCTCTTCAAGTAGCCCTATTCACAGACGGTGGAAGAGCACTTTCATCGAGAGGGGTTGCCAAGCTTCTAAGAATTAACGAGTTTCCGAAATACGAGCAAACACTTTTTCAACCAATCTTGATGATACTTGGTGGTAATGATCAGTACACAAATCCCACTTGGCTCACCAAATTTTGTTCTTCTAAGTTGAAGCGTTCGTCTACAGTACTAGTTTTTATATTTAGGTTTTCCTCTTTCGCTCCTATATAGGTAGATGAATTTGGCACTCTAAATCCAACATGGTTTGTAGTAGCTCTTTGAAACTTGACAAAATAAAGGAGTTCTCAGTTTTGTCTCTATGGTTTGTTTCCTCTTCAAGTAGCCCTAGGCACAGACGGTGGAAAAGCACTTTCATCGAGAGGGGTTGCCAAGCTTCTAAGAATTAACGAGTTTCCGAAATACGAGCAAACACTTTTTCACCCAATCTTGATGATACTTGGTGGTAATGATCAGTACACAAATCCCACTTGGCTCACCAAATTTTGTTCTTCTAGGTTGAAGCGTTCGTCTACAGTATCAGTTTTTATATTTAGGTTTCTATCTGTTCTCTCCTATATAGATAGATAAATTTGGAACTCTAAATCCAACATGGTTCGTAGTAGCTCTTTGAAACTTGACAAAATAAAGGAGTTCTCAGTTTTGTCTCTATGGTTTGTTTCCTCTTCACGTAGCCCTAGGCACATACTGTAGAAAAGCACTTTAATTGAGAGGGGTTGCCAAGATTCTAAGAATTAACGAGTTTCCGAAATACCAGCAAATATTTTTTCACCCAATCGTGATGATACTTGGTGGTCATGATCAGTACACAAATCCCACTTGGCTCACCAAATTTTGTTCTTCCAAGTTGAAGCGTTCGTGTACAGTAGCAGTTTTATATTTAGGTTTCCTTCTGTTCTCTCCTATATAGATAGATGAATTTGAAACTCTAAATCCAACATGGTTTGTAGTAGCTCTTTGAAACTTGACAAATTAAAGGAGTTCTCAGTTTTGTGTCTAGGGTTTGTTTTCTCTTCAAGTAGCCCTAGGCACAGACTGTGGAAAAGCACTTTCATTGAGAGGGGTTGCCAACCTTCTAAGAATTAACGAGTTTCCGAAATACCAGCAAATATTTTTTCACCCAATCTTGATGATACTTGGTGGTAATGATCAGTACACAAATCCCACTTGGCTCACCAAATTTTGTTCTTCTAGGTTGAAGCGTTGGTCTACAGTAGCAGTTTTTATATTTAGATTTCCCGCTGTTCTCTCCTATATAGATAGATGAATTTGGAACTCTAAATCCAACAAGGTTCGTAGTAGCTCTTGGAAACCTAACAAAATAAAGGAGTTCTCAGTTTTGTCTCTATGGCTTGTTTTCTCTTCAAGTAGCCCTAGGCACACACTATGGAAAAGCAATTTCATTGAGAGGGGTTGCCAAGCTTCTAAGAATTAACGATTTTCCGAAATACCAGCAAATATTTTTCACCCAATCTTGATGATACTTGGTGGTAATGATCAGTACACAAATCCCACTTGGATCACCAAATTTTGTTCTTCTATGTTGAAGCGTTCGTCTACAGTAGCAGTTTTTATATTTAGGTTTCCCTCTCTTCTCTCCTATATAGATAGATGAATTTGGAACTCTAAATCCAACATGGTTCGTAGTAGTTCTTTGAAACTTGACAAAATAAAGGAGTTCTCAGTTTTGTCTCTATGGTTTGTTTCCTCTTCAAGTAGCCCTAGGCAGAGACTGTGGAAAAGACTTTCATTGAGAGGGGTTGCCAAGCTTCTAAGAATTAAAGAGTTTCCGAAACACCAGCAAATATTTTTTCACCCAATCTTGATGATACTTGGTGGTAATGATCAGTACACAAATCCCACTTGGCTCACCAAATTTTGTTCTTCTAGGTTGAAGCGTTCGTCTACAGTAGCAGTTTTTATATTTAGGTTTCCCTCTGTTCACTCCTATATAGATAGATGAATTTGGAACTATAAATCCAACAGGGTTCTTAGTAGCTCTTGGAAACCTGACAATATAACGAAGTTCTCAGTTTTCTCTCTATGATTTGTTTCCTCTTCAAGTAGCCCTAGGCACAGACGGTGGAAAAGCACTTTCATCGAGAGGGGTTGCCAAGCTTCTAAGAATTAACGAGTTTCCGAAATACGAGCAAACACTTTTTCAACCAATCTTGATGATACTTGGTGGTAATGATCAGTACACAAATCCCACTTGGCTCACCAAATTTTGTTCTTCTAAGTTGAAGCGTTCGTCTACAGTACTAGTTTTTATATTTAGGTTTTCCTCTTTCGCTCCTATATAGGTAGATGAATTTGGCACTCTAAATCCAACATGGTTTGTAGTAGCTCTTGAAACTTGACAAAATAAAGGAGTTCTCAGTTTTGTCTCTATGGTTTGTTTCCTCTTCAAGTAGCCCTAGGCACAGACTGTGGAAAAGCACTTTCATCGAGAGGGGTTGCCAAGCTTCTAAGAATTAACAAGTTTCCAAAATACCAGCAAATATTTTTTCACCCAATATTGATGATACTTGGTGGTAATGATCAGTACACAAATCCCACTTGGCTCACCAAATTTTGTTCTTCTAGGTTGAAGCGTTCGTCTACAGTATCAGTTTTTATATTTAGGTTTCCCTCTGTTCTCTCCTATACAGATAGATAAATTTGGAACTCTAAATCCAACATGGTTCATAGTAGCTCTTTGAAACTTGACAAAAAAAAGGAGTTCTCAGTTTTGTCTCTATGGCTTGTTTCCTCTTCAAGTAGCCCTAGGCACAGACTGTGGAAAAGCAATTTCATTGAGAGGGGTTGCCAAGCTTCTAAGAATTAACGAGCTTCCGAAATACCAGCAAATATTTTTTCACCCAATCGTGATGATACTTGGTGGTAATGATCAGTACAAAAATCCCACTTGGCTCACCAAATTTTGTTCTTCTAGATTGAAGCGTTCGTCTACAGTAGCAGTTTTTATATTTAGGTTTAACTCTGATCCCTCCTATATAGATAGATGAATTTGGAACTCTAAATCCAACATTGTTCGTAGTAGCTCTTGGAAACCTGACAATATAAAGGAGTTCTCAGTTTTGTCTCTATGGTTTGTTTCCTCTTCAAGTAGCCCTAGGCACAGACTGTGGAAAAGCACTTTCATCGAGAGGGGTTGCCAAGCTTCTAAGAATTAACGAGTCTCCGAAATACCAGCAAATATTTTTTCACCCAATTTTGATGATACGTTGTGGTAATGATCAGTACACAAATCCCACTTGGCTCACCAAATTTCGTTCTTCTAGGTTGAAGCGTTCGTCTACAGTAGCAGTTTTTATATTTAGGTTTCCCTCTGTTCTCTCCTATATAGATAGATGAATTTGGAACTCTAAACCAACATGGTTTGTAGTAGCTCTGTGAAACTTGACAAAATAAAGGAGTTCTCAGTTTTGTCTCTACGGTTTATTTCCTCATTAAGTAGCCCTAAGCACAGACTTTGGAAAAGCACTTTCATTGAGAGGGGTTGCCAACCTTCTAAGAATTAACGAGTTTCCGAAATACCAGCAAATATTTTTCAACCAATCTAGATGATACTTGGTGGTAATGATCAGTACACAAATCCCACCTTGGCTCACCAAATTTTGTTCTTCTATGTTGAAGCGTTCGTCTACAGTAGCAGTTTTATATTTAGTTTCCCTCTCTTCTCTCCTATATAGATAGATGAATTTGGAACTCTAAATCCAACAAGGTTCGTAGTAGGTATTGGAAACCTGACAATATAAAGGAGTTCTCAGTTTTGTCTCTATGGTTTGTTTCCTCTTCAAGTAGCCCTAGGCACAGTCTGTGGAAAAGCACTTTCATCGAGAGGGGTTGCCAAGCTTCTAAGAATGAACGAGTTTCCGAAATACCAGCAAATATTTTTTCACCCAATCTTGATGATACTTGGTGGTAATGATCAGTACACAAATCCCACTTGGCTCACCAAATTTTGTTCTTCCAGGTTGAAGCGTTCGTGTACAGTAGCAGTTTTATATTTAGGTTTCCTTCTGTTCTCTCCTATATAGATAGATTAATTTGAAACTCTAAATCCAACATGGTTTGTAGTAGCTCTTTGAAACTTGACAAAATAAAGGAGTTCTCAGTTTTGTGTCTAGGGTTTGTTTTCTCTTCAAGTAGCCCTAGGCACAGACTGTGGAAAAGCACTTTCATTGAGAGGGGTTGCCAAACTTCTAAGAATTAACGAGTTTCCGAAATACCAGCAAATATTTTTTCACCCAATCTTGATGATACTTGGTGGTAATGATCAGTACACAAATCCCACTTGGCTCACCAAATTTTGTTCTTCTAGGTTGAAGCTTTCGTCTACAGTAGCAGTTTTTATATTTAGGTTTCTCTCTGTTCTCTCCTATATAGATAGATGAATTTGGAACTCTAAATCCAACATGGTTCGTAGTAGCTCGTTGAAACTTGACAAAATAAAGGAGTTCTCAGTTTTGTCTCAATGGTTTGTTTCCTCTTCAAGTAGCCCTAGGCACAGTCTGTGGAAAAGCACTTTCATCGAGAGGGGTTGCCAAGCTTCTAAGAATTAACGAGCTTCCGAAATACCAGCAAATATTTTTTCACCCAATCGTGATGATACTTGGTGGTAATGATCAGTACAAAAATCCCACTTGGCTCACCAAATTTTGTTCTTCTAGATTGAAGCGTTCGTCTACAGTAGCAGTTTTTATATTTAGGTTTAACTCTGATCCCTCCTATATAGATAGATGAATTTGGAACTCTAAATCCAACATTGTTCGTAGTAGCTCTTGGAAACCTGACAATATAAAGGAGTTCTCAGTTTTGTCTCTATGGTTTGTTTCCTCTTCAAGTAGCCCTAGGCACAGACTGTGGAAAAGCACTTTCATCGAGAGGGGTTGCCAAGCTTCTAAGAATTAACGAGTCTCCGAAATACCAGCAAATATTTTTCACCCAATTTTGATGATACGTTGTGGTAATGATCAGTACACAAATCCCACTTGGCTCACCAAATTTCGTTCTTCTAGGTTGAAGCGTTCGTCTACAGTAGCAGTTTTTATATTTAGGTTTCCCTCTGTTCTCTCCTATATAGATAGATGAATTTGGAACTCTAAACCAACATGGTTTGTAGTAGCTCTGTGAAACTTGACAAAATAAAGGAGTTCTCAGTTTTGTCTCTACGGTTTATTTCCTCATTAATTAGCCCTAAGCACAGACTTTGGAAAAGCACTTTCATTGAGAGGGGTTGCCAACCTTCTAAGAATAACGAGTTTCCGAAATACCAGCAAATATTTTTCAACCAATCTAGATGATACTTGGTGGTAATGATCAGTACACAAATCCCACTTGGCTCACCAAATTTTGTTCTTCTATGTTGAAGCGTTCGTCTACAGTAGCAGTTTTTATATTTAGGTTTCCCTCTCTTCTCTCCTATATAGATAGATGAATTTGGAACTCTAAATCCAACAAGGTTCGTAGTAGGTATTGGAAACCTGACAATATAAAGGAGTTCTCAGTTTTGTCTCTATGGTTTGTTTCCTCTTCAAGTAGCCCTAGGCACAGTCTGTGGAAAAGCACTTTCATCGAGAGGGGTTGCCAAGCTTCTAAGAATGAACGAGTTTCCGAAATACCAGCAAATATTTTTTCACCCAATCTTGATGATACTTGGTGGTAATGATCAGTACACAAATCCCACTTGGCTCACCAAATTTTGTTCTTCCAGGTTGAAGCGTTCGTGTACAGTAGCAGTTTTATATTTAGGTTTCCTTCTGTTCTCTCCTATATAGATAGATTAATTTGAAACTCTAAATCCAACATGGTTTGTAGTAGCTCTTTGAAACTTGACAAAATAAAGGAGTTCTCAGTTTTGTGTCTAGGGTTTGTTTTCTCTTCAAGTAGCCCTAGGCACAGACTGTGGAAAAGCACTTTCATTGAGAGGGGTTGCCAAACTTCTAAGAATTAACGAGTTTCCGAAATACCAGCAAATATTTTTTCACCCAATCTTGATGATACTTGGTGGTAATGATCAGTACACAAATCCCACTTGGCTCACCAAATTTTGTTCTTCTAGGTTGAAGCTTTCGTCTACAGTAGCAGTTTTTATATTTAGGTTTCTCTCTGTTCTCTCCTATATAGATAGATGAATTTGGAACTCTAAATCCAACATGGTTCGTAGTAGCTCGTTGAAACTTGACAAAATAAAGGAGTTCTCAGTTTTGTCTCAATGGTTTGTTTCCTCTTCAAGTAGCCCTAGGCACAGTCTGTGGAAAAGCACTTTCATCGAGAGGGGTTGCCAAGCTTCTAAGAATGAACGAGTTTCCGAAATACCAGCAAATATTTTTTTTACCCAATCTTGATGATACTTGGTGGTAATGATCAGTACACACATCACACTTGGCTCACCAAATTTTGTTCTTCTAGGTTGAAGCGTTCGTCTTCAGTAGCAGTTTTTATATTTAGGTTTCCCTCTGCTCTCTCTTACATAGATAGATGAATTTGGAAATCTAAATCCAACATGGTTCGTAGTAGCTCTTTGAAACTTGACAAAATAAAGGAGTTCTCATTTTTGTCTCTATGTTTTGTTTCCTCTTCAAGTAGCCCTAGGTGCAGATGGTGGAAAAGGAATTTCTTTGAGGGGGTTGGCATGCTTCTAAGAATTAACGAGTGTCCGAAATAAAAGCAAATATTTTTTCACCGAATCTTGAGGATACTTGGTGGTAATGATCAGTACACAAATCCCACTTGGCTCACCAAATTTTCTTCTTCCAGGGTGAAGCGTTCGTCTACAGTAGCAGTTTTTATATTTAGGTTTCCCTCTGTTCTCTCCTATATAGATAGAAGAATTTGGAACACTAAATCCAACATGGTTTGTAGTAGCTCTTGGAAACTTGACAATATAAAGGAGTTCTCAGGTTTGTCTCTATGGTTGTATCCTTTTCAAGTAGCCCTAGGCACAGACTGTGGAAAAGCACTTTCATCGTGAGGGGCTGCCAAGCTTCTAAGAATTAACGAGTTTCCGATATTCAAGCAAATATTTTTTCACCCAATCTTGATGATACTTGGTGGCAAGGATCAGTACACAAATCCCACTTGGCTCACCAAATTTTATTCTTCTAGGTTGAAGCGTTCGTTTACAGTAGCAGTTTTTATATTTAGGATTTCCTCTGTTTCTTCTATACAGATAGATGAATTTGGAACTCTAAATCCAACTTGGTTCATAGTAGCTCTTTGAAACTTGACAAAATAAAGGAGTTCTCATATTTGTCTCTACTGTTTGTTTTCTCTTCAAGTAGCCCTGGGCGCAGACTGTGGAAAAGCAATTTCATTCAGAGGGGTTGCCAAGCTTCTAAGAATTAACGAGTTTCCGAAATACCAGCAAATATTTTTTCACTCAATTTTGATTATTCTTGGTGGTAATGATCAGTACACAAATCCCACTTGGCTCACCAAATTTTGTTCTTTCTAGGTTGAAGCGTTCGTCTACGGTAGCAGTTTTTATATTTAGGTTTCCCTCTGTTTTCTCCTACATAGATAGATGAATTTGGAACTCTAAATAAAACATGGCTTGTAGTAGCTTTTTGAAACTTGACAAAATGAAGGAGTTCTCACTTTTGTCTCTATGGTTTGTTTCCTCTTTAAGTAGACCTAAGCACAGACTGTGGAAAAGCACTTTCATTGAGAGGGGCTGCCAAGCTTCTAAGAATTAACGCGTTTGCTATTTTCCAGCAAATATTTTTTCACCCAATCTTGATGATACTTGGTGTAATGATCAGTACACAAATCCCACTTGGCTCACCAAATTATGTTCTTCTAGGTTGAAGCGTTCGTCTACAGTAGCAGTTTTTATATTTAGGTTTCCCTCTGTTCTCTCCTATATAGATAGATGAATTTGGAACTCTAAATCCAACATGGTTCGTGGTAGCTCTTTGAAACTTGAAAAAATAAAGGAGTTCTCAGTTTTTCTCTATGGTTTGTTTCCTGTTCAAGTAGCCCTAGGCGCAGACGGTGGAAAAGCAATTTCATTGAGAGGGGTTGCCAACCTTCTAAGAATTAACGATTTTCCGAAATACCAGCAAATATTTTTTCACCCAATCTTGATGATACTTCTTGGTAAGGATCAGTACACAAATCCCACTAGGCTCACCAAATTTTGTTCTTCTAGGTTGAAGCGTTCATCTACAGTATCAGTTTTTATATTTAGGTTTCCCTCTGTTCTCTCCTATATAGATAGATGAATTTGGAACTCTAAATCCAACTTGGTTCGTAGTAGCTCTTTGAAACTTGACAAAATAATGGAGTTCTCAGTTTTTTATCTATGGTTTGTTTCCTCTTCAAGTAGCCCTAGGCACAGACTGTGGAAAAACACATTCATCATGAGGGGTTGCCAAGCTTCTAGAATTAACGATTTTCCGAAATATCAGCAAATAGTTTTTCAACCAATCTTGATGATACTTTGTGGTAATGATCAGTACACAAATCCCACTTGGCTCACCAAATTTTGTTCTTCTAGGTTTAAGCGTTCGTCTCCAGTAGCAGTTTTTATATTTAGGTTTCCCTCTGATCCCTCCTATATAGATAGATGAATTTGGAACTCTAAATCCAACATTGTTCGTAGTAGCTCTTGGAAACCTGACAATATAAAGGAGTTCTCAGTTTTGTCTCTATGGTTTGTTTCCTCTTCAAGTAGCCCTAGGCACAGACTGTGGAAAAGCACTTTCATCGAGAGGGTTGCCAAGCTCCTAAGAATTAACGAGTCTCCGAAATACCAGCAAATATTTTTTCACCCAATCTTGATGATACGTTTTGGTAATGATCAGTACACAAATCCCACTTGGCTCAACAAATTTCGTTCTTCTAGGTTGAAGCGTTCGTCTACAGTAGCAGTTTTTATATTTAGGTTTCCCTCTGTTCTCTCCTATATAGATAGATGAATTTGGAACTCTAAACCAACATGGTTTGTAGTAGCTCTGTGAAACTTGACAAAATAAAGGAGTTCTCAGTTTTGTCTCTACGGTTTATTTCCTCATTAAGTAGCCCTAAGCACAGACTTTGGAAAAGCACTTTCATTGAGAGGGGTTGCCAACCTTCTAAGAATTAACGAGTTTCCGAAATACCAGCAAATATTTTTCAACCAATCTAGATGATACTTGGTGGTAATGATCAGTACACAAATCCCACTTGGCTCACCAAATTTTGTTTTTCTATGTTGAAGCGTTCGTCTACAGTAGCAGTTTTTATATTTAGGTTTCCCTCTCTTCTCTCCTATATAGATAGATGAATTTGGAACTCTAAATCCAACAAGGTTCGTAGTAGCTCTTGGAAACCTGACAATATAAAGGAGTTCTCAGTTTTGTCTCTATGGTTTGTTTCCTCTTCAAGTAGCCCTAGGCACAGTCTGTGGAAAAGCACTTTCATCGAGAGGGGTTGCCAAGCTTCTAAGAATGAACGAGTTTCCGAAATACCAGCAATATTTTTTCACCCAATCTTGATGATACTTGGTGGTAATGATCAGTACACAAATCCCACTTGGCTCACCAAATTTTGTTCTTCCAGGTTGAAGCGTTCGTGTACAGTAGCAGTTTTATATTTAGGTTTCCTTCTGTTCTCTCCTATATAGATAGATGAATTTGAAACTCTAAATCCAACATGGTTTGTAGTAGCTCTTTGAAACTTGACAAAATAAAGGAGTTCTCAGTTTTGTGTCTAGGGTTTGTTTTCTCTTCAAGTAGCCCTAGGCACAGACTGTGTAAAAGCACTTTCATTGAGAGGGGTTGCCAACCTTCTAAGAATTAACGAGTTTACCAAATACCAGCAAATATTTTTTCACCCAATCTTGATGATACTTGGTGGTAATGATCAGTACACAAATCCCACTTGGCTCACCAAATTTTGTTCTTCTAGGTTGAAGCGTTGGTCTACAGTAGCAGTTTTTATTTTAGATTTCCCGCTGTTCTCTCCTATATAGATAGATGAATTTGGAACTCTAAATCCAACAAGGTTCGTAGTAGCTCTTGGAAACCTGACAATATAAAGGAGTTCTCAGTTTTGTCTCTATGGTTTGTTTCCTCTTCAAGTAGCCCTAGGCATACACTGTGGAAAAGCAATTTCATTGAGAGGGGTTGCCAAGCTTCTAAGAATTAATGAGTTTCCGAAATACAAGCAAATATTTTTTCACCCAATCTTGATGATACTTGGTGGTAATGATCAGTACACAAATCCCACTTGGCTCACCAAATTTTGTTCTTCTAGGTTGAAGAGTTCGTCTACAGTAGCAGTTTTTATAATTAGGTTTCCCTCTGTCGCTCCTATATAGATAGATGAATTTGGAACTCTAAATCCAACATGGTTTGTAGTAGCTCTTTGAAACTTGACAAAATTAAGGAGTTCTCAGTTTTGTCTCTATGGTTTGTTTCCTCTTCACGTAGCCCTAGGCACATACTGTAGAAAAGCACTTTAATTGAGAGGGGTTGCCAAGATTCTAAGAATTAACGAGTTTCCGAAATACCAGCAAATATTTTTTCACCCAATCGTGATGATACTTGGTGGTCATGATCAGTACACAAATCCCACTTGCTCACCAAATTTTGTTCTTCCAGGTTGAAGCGTTCGTGTACAGTAGCAGTTTTATATTTAGGTTTCCTTCTGTTCTCTCCTATATAGATAGATGAATTTGAAACTCTAAATCCAACATGGTTTGTAGTAGCTCTTTGAAACTTGACAAAATAAAGGAGTTCTCAGTTTTGTGTCTAGGGTTTGTTTTCTCTTCAAGTAGCCCTAGGCACAGACTGTGGAAAAGCGCTTTCATTGAGAGGGGTTGCCAAACTTCTAAGAATTAACGAGTTTCCGAAATACCAGCAAATATTTTTTCACCCAATCTTGATGATACTTGGTGGTAATGATCAGTACACAAATCCCACTTGGCTCACCAAATTTTGTTCTTCTAGGTTGAAGCTTTCGTCTACAGTAGCAGTTTTTATATTTAGGTTTCTCTCTGTTCTCTCCTATATAGATAGATGAATTTGGAACTCTAAATCCAACATGGTTCGTAGTAGCTCGTTGAAACTTGAAAAAATAAAGGAGTTCTCAGTTTTGTCTCAATGGTTTGTTTCCTCTTCAAGTAGCCCTAGGCACAGTCTGTGGAAAAGCACTTTCATCGAGAGGGTTGCCAAGCTTCTAAGAATGAACGAGTTTCCGAAATACCAGCAAATATTTTTTTTACCCAATCTTGATGATACTTGGTGGTAATGATCAGTACACACATCACACTTGGCTCACCAAATTTTGTTCTTCTAGGTTGAAGCGTTCGTCTTCAGTAGCAGTTTTTATATTTAGGTTTCCCTCTGCTCTCTCTTACATAGATAGATGAATTTGGAAATCTAAATCCAACATGGTTCGTAGTAGCTCTTTGAAACTTGACAAAATAAAGGAGTTCTCATTTTTGTCTCTATGTTTTGTTTCCTCTTCAAGTAGCCCTAGGTGCAGATGGTGGAAAAGGAATTTCTTTGAGGGGGTTGGCATGCTTCTAAGAATTAACGAGTGTCCGAAATAAAAGCAAATATTTTTTCACCGAATCTTGAGGATACTTGGTGGTAATGATCAGTACACAAATCCCACTTGGCTCACCAAATTTTCTTCTTCCAGGGTGAAGCGTTCGTCTACAGTAGCAGTTTTTATATTTAGGTTTCCCTCTGTTCTCTCTTATATAGATAGAAGAATTTGGAACACTAAATCCAACATGGTTTGTAGTAGCTCTTGGAAACTTGACAATATAAAGGAGTTCTCAGGTTTGTCTCTATGGTTTGTATCCTTTTCAAGTAGCCCTAGGCACAGACTGTGGAAAAGCACTTTCATCGAGAGGGGCTGCCAAGCTTCTAAGAATTAACGAGTTTCCGATATTCAAGCAAATATTTTTTCACCCAATCTTGATGATACTTGGTGGCAAGGATCAGTACACAAATCCCACTTGGCTCACCAAATTTTATTCTTCTAGGTTGAAGCGTTCGTTTACAGTAGCAGTTTTTATATTTAGGATTTCCTCTGTTTTCTTCTATACAGATAGATGAATTTGGAACTCTAAATCCAACATGGTTCATAGTAGCTCTTTGAAACTTGACAAAATAAAGGAGTTCTCATATTTGTCTCTACTGTTTGTTTTCTCTTCAAGTAGCCCTCGGCGCAGACTGTGGAAAAGCAATTTCATTCAGAGGGGTTGCCAAGCTTCTAAGAATTAACGAGTTTCCGAAATACCAGCAAATATTTTTTCACTCAATTTTGATTATTCTTGGTGGTAATGATCAGTACACAAATCCCACTTGGCTCACCAAATTTTGTTCTTCTAGGTTGAAGCGTTCGTCTACGGTAGCAGTTTTTATATTTAGGTTTCCTCTGTTTTCTCCTACATAGATAGATGAATTTGGAACTCTAAATCCAACATGGCTTGTAGTAGCTTTTTGAAACTTGACAAAATGAAGGAGTTCTCACTTTTGTCTCTATGGTTTGTTTCCTCTTTAAGTAGACCTAAGCACAGACTGTGGAAAAGCACTTTCATTGAGAGGGGCTGCCAAGCTTCTAAGAATTAACGCGTTTGCTATTTTCCAGCAAATATTTTTTCACCCAATCTTGATGATACTTGGTATAATGATCAGTACACAAATCCCACTTGGCTCGCCAAATTATGTTCTTCTAGGTTGAAGCGTTCGTCTACAGTAGCAGTTTTTATATTTAGGTTTCCCTCTGTTCTCTCCTATATAGATAGATGAATTTGGAACTCTAAATCCAACATGGTTCGTGGTAGCTCTTTGAAACTTGAAAAAATAAAGGAGTTCTCAGTTTTTTCTCTATGGTTTGTTTCCTGTTCAAGTAGCCCTAGGCGCAGACGGTGGAAAAGCAATTTCATTGTGAGGGGTTGCCAACCTTCTAAGAATTAACGATTTTCCGAAATACCAGCAAATATTTTTCACCCAATCTTGATGATACTTCTTGGTAAGGATCAGTACACAAATCCCACTAGGCTCACCAAATTTTGTTCTTCTAGGTTGAAGCGTTCGTCTAAAGTATCAGTTTTTATATTTAGGTTTCCCTTTGTTCTCTCCTATATAGATAGATGAATTTGGAACTCTAAATCCAACTTGGTTCGTGGTAGCTCTTTGAAACTTGACAAAATAATGGAGTTCTCAGTTTTTTATCTATGGTTTGTTTCCTCTTCAAGTAGCCCTAGGCACAGACTGTGGAAAAACACATTCATCATGAGGGGTTGCCAAGCTTCTAGAATTAACGATTTTCCGAAATATCAGCAAATAGTTTTTCAACCAATCTTGATGATACTTTGTGGTAATGATCAGTACACAAATCCCACTTGGCTCACCAAATTTTGTTCTTCAAGGTTGAAGCGATCGTCTACAGTAGCAGTTTTTATATTTAGTTTTCCCTCTGTTCTCTCCTATATAGATAGATGAATTTGGAACTCTAAATCCAACATGGTTTGTAGTAGCTCTTTGAAACTTGAAAAAATAAAGGAGTTGTAAGTTTTGTCTCTATGGTTTGTTTACTCTTTAAGTAGCCCTAAGCAAAGACTATGGAAAAGCACTTTCATTGAGAGGTGTTGCAAAGCTTCAAAGAATTAACGAGTTTCCGAAATACCACCAAATATTTTTTCACCCAATCTTGATGATACTTGGTGGTAATAATCAGTACACCATTCCCACTAGGTTCACCAAATTTTGTTCTTCTAGGTTGAAGCGTTCGTCTACAAAATCAGTTTTTATATTTTGGTTTTCTCTGTTCTCTCCTATATAGTTAGATAAATTTGGAACTCTAAATCCAACATGGTTTGTAGTAGCTCTTTGAAACTTGACAAAATTAAGGAGGTCTCAGTTTTTTCTCTGTGGTTTGTTTCCTCTTCAAGTAGCCCTAGGCAGAGACTGTGGAAAAGGAATTTCATTGAGAGGGGTTGCCAACCTTCTAAGAATTCACGAGTTTCCGATATTCCAGCAAATATTATTTCAACCAATCTTGATGATACTTGGTGCTAATGATCAGTACACAAATCCCACTTGGCTCACCAAATTTTGTTCTTCTAGGTTGAAGCGTTCGTCTACAGTATCAGTTTTTATATTTAGGTATCCCTCTGTTCTCTCCTATATAGATAGATGAATTTGGAACTCTAAATCCAACATGGTTCGTAGTAGCTCTTTGAAACTTGACAAAAAAAGGACTTCTCAGTTTATTCTCTATGGTTTGTTTCCTCTTCAAGTAGCCTTAGGCACAGACTGTGGAAAAGCACATTCATCGTGATTGGTTGCCAAGCTTCTAAGAGTTAACGAGTTTCCGAAATACCAGCAAATATATTTGTTACCCAATCTTGTTTATACTTGGTGGTAATGATCAGTACACAAATCCCACTTGGCTCACCAAATTTTGTTGTTCTAGGTTGAAGCGTTCGTCTACAGTTGCAGTTTTTATATTTAGGTTTCCCTCTGTTCTCTCCTATATAGATAGATGAATTTGGAACTCTAAATCCAACATGGTTTGTAGTAGCTCTTTGAAACTTGACAAAATGAAGGAGTTCTCAGTTTTGTCTCTATGGTTTGTTTCCTCTTTAAGTAGTCCTAAGCACAGACTGTGGAAAAGCACTTTCATCGAGAGGAGTTGCCAAGCTTCTAAGAATTAACGAGTTTCCGATATTACAGCACATATTTTTCAACCAATCTGGATGATACTTGGTGGTAATGATAAGTACACAAATTCCACTTGGCTCACCAAATTTTGTTCTTCTAGGTTTAAGCGTTCGTCTACAGTAGCAGTTTTTATATTTGGGTTTCCCTCTGTTCTCTCCTATATGGATAGATGAATTTGGAACTCTAAATCCAACATGGTTTGTTGTAGCTCTTTGAAACTTGACAAAATAAAGTAGTTCTCAGTTTTGTCTCTATGGTTTGATTCCTCTTCAAGTTTCCCTAGGCAGAGACTGTGGAAAAGCACTTTCATTGAGAGGGGTTGCCAAGCTTCTAAGAATTAACGAGTTTCCAAAATACCAGCAAATATTTTTTCACCCAATCTTGATGATACTTGGTGGTAATGATCAGTACACAAATCCTACTTGGCTCACCAAATTTTGTTTTTCTAGGTTGAAGCATTCGTCTACAGTATCAGTTTTTATATTTAGGTTTCCCTCTGTTCTCTCCTATATAGATAGATGAATTTGGAACTCTAGATCCAACATGGTTCGTAGTAGCTCTTTGAAACTTGACAAAATAAAGGAATTCTCAGTTTTTCTATATGGTTTGTTTCCTCTTCAAGTAGCCCTAGGCACAGACTGTGGAAAAGCACATTCATCGTGAGGGGTTGCCAAGCCTCTAAGAATTAACGATTTTCCGAAATACCGCAAATATTTTTTCACCCAATCTTGATTATACTTGGTGGTAATGATCAATACACAAATCCCACTTGGCTCACCAAATTTTGTTCTTCTATGTTGAAGCGTTCGCCTACAGTAGCAGTTTTTATATTTAGGTTTCCCTCTGTTCTCTCCTATATAGATAGATGAATATGGAACACTAAATCGAACATGGTTTGTAGTAGCTCTTTGAAACTTTACAAAATAAAGGAGTTCTCAGTTTTGTCTCTATGGTTTGTTTCCTCTACAAGTAGCCCTAGGCAAAGAATGTGGAAAAGCACTTTCATTCAGAGGGGTTGCCAAGCTTCTAAGAATCAAGGAGTTTCCGAAATACGAGCAAATATTTTTTCACCCAATCTTGATGATACTTTGTGGAAATGATCAGTACACAAATCCCACTTGGCTCACCAAATTTCGTTCTTCTTGGTTGAAGCGTTCGTCTACAGTAGCAGTTTTTATATTTAGGTTTACCTCTGTTTTCTCCTATATAGATAGATGAATTTGGAACTCTAAATCCAACATGCTTCTTAGTAGCTCTTGGAAACTTGAAAATATAAAGGAGTTCTTAGTTTTGTCTCTATGGTTTGTTTCCTCGTCAAATAGCCCAAGACACAGAAAGTGGAAAAGCACTTTTATCGAGAGGGGTTGCCAAGCTTCTAAGAATTAACGAGTTTCCAAAAGACCAGGAAATATTTTTTCACCCAATCTTGATGATACTTGGTGGTAATGATCACTACACAAATCCCACTAAGCTCACCAACTTTTGTTCTTCTAGGTTGAAGCGTTCGTCGACAGTAGCAGTTTTATATTCAGGTTTCACTCTGTTCTCTCCTATATAGATAGATGAATTTGGAACTCTAAATCCAACTTGGTTTGTAGAAGCTCTTTGAAACTTGACAAAATGAAGGAGTTCTCAGTTTTGTCTCTATGGTTTGTTTCCTCGTCAAGTAACCCTAAGCAGAGACTGTGCAAAATCACTTTCATTGAAAGGTTTTGCCAAGCTTCAAAGAAATTACGAGTTTCCGAAACACCAGCAAATATTTTTTCACCCAATCTTGATGATACTTGGTGGTATTGATCAGTACACAAATCCCACTGGGCTCACCATATTTTGTTCTTCTAGGTTGAAGCGTTCGTCTACAGTAGCACTTTTTATATTTAGGTTTCCCTGTTCTCTACTATATAGATAGATAAATTTGGAACTCTAAATCCATCATGGATTGTGGTAATTCTTTGAAACTTTACAAAATAAAAGACTTCTCAGTTTTTTCTCTATGGTTTGTTTACCCTTCAAGTAGCCCTAGGCACAGACTGTGGAAAAGCACTTTCATTGAGATGGGTTGCCAAGCTTCTCAGAAATAACGAGTTTCCAAAATACCAGCAAATATTTTTTCACCCAATCTTGATGATACTTGGTGGTAATGATCAGTACACAAATCTCACTTGGCTCACCAAATTTTGTTCTTCTAGGTTAAATCGTTCGTCTACGGAAGCAGTTTTTATATTTAGGTTTCCCTCTGTTCTCTCCTATATAGATAGATGAATTTGGAACTTTAAATCCAACATGGTTTGTAGTAGCTCTTTGAAAAATGACAAAAAAGGAGTTCTCTGTTTTGTCTCTATTGTTTGTTTCCTCTTCAAGTAGCCCTAGGCACAGACTGTGAAAAGCACTTTCATTGAGAGGGGTTGCCAAGCTTCTAAGAATTAACGAGTTTCCGAAATAAGAGCAAATATTTTTTTCTCCCAATCTTGATGACACTTGGTGGTAATGATCAGTACACAAATCCCACTTGGCTCACGAAATTTTGTTCTTCTAGGTTAAAGCGTTCGTCTACAGTAGCAGTTTTATTTTTAGATTTCACTCTGTTCTCTCCTATATTGATAGATGAATTTGGAACTCTAAATCGAACAGGGATTGTAGTAGCTCTTTGAATATTGTCAAAATAAAGGAGTTCTCAGTTTTGTCTCTATGATTTGTTTGTCTTCAAGTAGCACAAAGCAGAGATTGTGGAAAAGCACATTCATTGAGAGGGGTTTCTAAACGTCTAAGAATTAACGAGTTTCCAAAATACCAGCAAATATTTTTTCAACCAATCTTGATGATACTTGGTGGTAATGATCAGTACAGAAATCCCAATTGGATCACAAAATTTTGTACTACTAGGTTGCAGCGTTCGTCTACAGTATCCCTATATACATATTTAGATTTCTCTCTGTTCTCTCCTATATAGATAGATGAATTTGGAACTCTAAATCCAACATGGTTTGTAGTAGCTCTTGGAAACTTATCAACATAAAGGAGTTTCTCAGTTTTGTCTCTATGGTTTGTTTCCTCTTCAAGTAGCCCTAGGCACAGACTGTGGAAAGCACTTTCATTGAGAGGGGTTGCCAAGCTTCTAAGAATTAACGAGTTTCCGAAATACCAGGAAATATTTTTTCACCCAATCTTGATGATACTTGGTGGTAATGATCAGTACATAAATCCCACTTGGCTCACCAAATTTTGTTCTTCTAGGTTGAAGCGTTCGTGTACAGTAGCTGTTTTTATATTTAGGTTTTCCTCTGTTCTCTCCTATATAGATATATGAATTTGGAACTCGAAATCCAACATAGTTCGTAGTAGCTCTTGGAAACTTGACAATATAAAGGAGTTCTCAGTTTTGTCTCTATGGTTTGTTTCCTCTTCAAATAGCCCTAGACACAGACTGTGGAAAAGCACTTTCATCGAGAGGGGTTGCCAAGCTTCTAAGAATTAATGAGTTTCCGAAATACCAGGAAATATTTTTTCACCTAATCTTGATGATACTTGGTGGTAATGATCACTACACAAATCCCACTAAGCTCACCAACTTTTGTTCTTCTAGGTTGAAGCGTTCGTCTACAGTAGCAGTTTTTATATTTAGGTTTCACTCTGTTCTCTCCTATATAGATAGATGAATTTGGAACTCTAAATCCAACTTGGTTTATAGTAGCTCTTTGAAACTTGCCAAAATAAAGGAGTTCTCTGTTTTGTCTCTATGGTTTGTTTCCTCTTCAAGTAGCCCTAGGCACAGACTGTGAAAAGCACTTTCATTGAGAGGGGTTGCCAAGCTTCTAAGAATTAACGAGTTTCTGAAATAACAGCAAATATTTTTTTCACCCAATCTTGATGACACTTGGTGGTAATGATCAGTACACAAATCCCACTTGGCTCACGAAATTTTTTTCTTCTAGGTTAAAGCGTTCGTCTACAGTAGCAGTTTTATTTTTAGATTTCACTCTGTTCTCTCCTATATTGATAGATGAATTTGGAACTCTAAATCCAACAGGGTTTGTAGTAGCTCTTTGAATATTGTCAAAATAAAGGAGTTCTCAGTTTTGTCTCTATGGTTTGTTTCCTCGTCAAGTAGCACAAAGCAGAGACTGTGGAAAAGCACTTTCATTGAAAGGTTTTGCCAAGCTTCCAAGTAATTACGAGTTTCCGAAATACCAGCAAATATTTTTTCCCCAATCTTGATGATACTTGGTGGTAATGATCAGTACACAAATCCCACTTGGCTCACCATATTTTGTTCTTCTAGGTTGAAGCGTTTGTCTACAGTAGCTGTTTTTATATTTGGGTTTCCCTCTGTTCTCTGATACATAGATAGATGAATTTGGAACTCTAAATCCAACATGGTTTGTAGTAGCTCTTTGAAACGTGACAAAATAAAGGAGTTCTCTGTTTTGTCTCTATGCTTTGTTTCCTCTTCAAGTAGCCCTAGGCACAGACTGTGGAAAAGCACTTTAATTGAGAGGGGTTGCCAAGCTTCTAAGAATTAACGAGTTTCCGAAATACCAGCAAATATGTTTTCACCCAATCTTGATGATACTTCTTGGTAATGATCAGTACACAAATCCCACTTGGCTCACCAAACTTTGTTCTTCTATGTTGAAGCGTTCGTCTACAGTAGCAGTTTTTATATTTAGGTTTCCCTCTGTTCTCTCCTATATAGATAGATGAATTTGGAACTCTAAATTCAACATGGTTGCCTTTTTCATCCCGTAAGCTAGTAATTTGGGTTCTCTCTCTTCTTCTCTTTGTTAGTGTGGCTAGTGGTCTATCAATCTTATTTATTTTTTCAAAGAACCAACTTTTAGTTTTGTCAATTTTTTCGATTACTTCTTTTGTTTCGATTTCATTGTTTTCTGCTCTAATTTTAATTATTTCTTGCCTTCTACTGTATTTGCTGCTGATTTGTTCTTCTATTTCTAAGGCTTTGAGGTGTAGTATGAGGTCATTTATTTGTTGGCTTTTCCTTCTTTTAAGGAATGAACTCCATGAAATGAATTTTTCTCTTAGTACTGCTTTCATAGTGTCCCAAAGATTTCGATATGTTGTTTCTGAGTTTTCGTTTACCTCTAAGAATTTTTTAATTTCCTCTTTGATGTCTTCTGTAACCCTTTGTTCATTCAGTAGCATATTGTTTAATCTCCATGTGATGTAGGGTTTTTCCTTCTCATTTTATTATTGATTTCCAATTTCATTCCATTATGATCAGATAAAATGCATGGTAGTATCTCAACTCCTTTCTAATTGCTAAGCTTTGCCCTGTGACATAATATATGGTCTATTTTTGAGAAGGATTCATGTGCTGCTGAGAAGAAAGTGTATCCGCTTGATGTTGGGTGGTATATTCTGTATATATCAATTAAGTCTAAGTTATTTATTGTATTATTGAGCTCTATGGTTTCTTTATTCAATTTTTGTTTGGAGGATCTGTCCATTGGTGAGAGAGGTGTATTAAAATCTCCCATGATTATTGTGTTGTGGTCTATTAGACTCTTGAACTTGAGAAGAGTTTGTTTGATGAACGTAGCTGCACCATTGTTTCGGGCATATATATTAATGATCGTCAAGTCTTGTTGGTGCATGGTTCCCTTGAGCAGTATGTATTGTCCTTGTTTATCCCTTTTGATTAACTTTGGCTTGAAGTCTATTTTATTTGATACAAGTATGGACACCCCTGCTTGCTTCCGGGGTCCGTATGAGTGATATGATTTTTCCCAACCTTTCAGAAATACAGACGATAATTAGAAATTATTTTGAAACCCTATACTCTAATAAAATAGAAGATAGTGAAGGCATAGATAAATTCCTTGAGACATATGAACTACCCAGATTGAATCAGGAAGATATAAACAACCTAAACAGATCAATATCAAGGGAGGAAATAGAAGAAGCCATCAAAAGACTACCAACCAAGAAAAGCCCAGGACCAGATGGATATACAGCAGAGTTTTACAAAAAAATTTAAAGAGGAACTAATACTAATACTCCATAAATCTATTTCAGGAGATAGAAAAAGAGGGAGAGCTCCCAAATTCATTCTATGAGGCCAATATCACCCTGATTCCCAAACCAGAGAAGGACGCCTCAAAGAAAGAAAACTACAGACCAATATCCCTAATGAATTTAGATGAAAAAATCCTCAATAAAATTCTGGCAAATAGTATACAAAAACATATAAAAAGATTGTGCACCATGATCAAGTAGGATTCATCCTGGGATGCAAGGCTGGTTCAATATACGGAAATCAATAAACGTTATTCACCACATCAATAGACTTAAAGATAAGAACCATATGATCATCTCGGTGGACGCAGAAAAAGCATTCGACAAAGTACAGCATCCCTTTATGTTCAAAACATCAGAAAAACTAGGGATAACAGGAACTTACCTCAAAATTATAAAAGCTATATATGCTAAGCCTCAGGCTAGCATCATTCTAAATGGAAAAAAAACTGAAGGCATTCCCTCTAAAATCTGGAACAAGACAGGGATGCCCTCTCTCACCACTTCTATTCAATATAGTTCTCGAAACACTGGCCAGAGCAATTAGACAGACGAAAGAAATTAAAGGCATAAAAATAGGAAAAGAAGAACTTAAATTATCACTGTTTGCGGATGATATGATCCTATACCTAGAAGACACAAAAGGGTCTACAAAGAAACTACTAGAGCTAATAAATGAATTCAGCAAAGTGGCTGGATATAAAATCAACACGCATAAATCAAAGGCATTCCTGTATATCAGCGACAAATCTTCTGAACTGGAAATGAGGACATCTACCCCATTCACAATATCCTCAAAAAAAATAAAATACTTGGGAATCAACCTAACAAAAGAGGTGAAAGATTTATACAATGAAAACTACAGAACCCTAAAGAGAGAAATAGAAGAAGATCTCAGAAGATGGAAAAATATACCCTGTTCATGGATAGGCAGAACTAACATCATCAAAATGGCAATATTACCAAAAGTTCTCTATAGGTTCAATGCAATGCCAATCAAAATCCCAACGGCATTTCTTGTAGAAATAGATAAAGCAATCATGAAATTCATATGGAAAAATAAAAGACCCAGAATAGCAAAAGCAATTCTAAGCAGGAAGTGTGAATCAGGAGGTGTAGCGATACCAGATTTCAAACTGTACTACAAAGCAATAGTAACAAAAACAGCATGGTACTGGTACCAAAACAGGCGGGTGGACCAATGGTATAGGAATAGAGGACACAGAAACCAATCCACAAAATTACAACTATCTTATATTCGATAAAGGGGCTAAAAGCATGCAATGGAGGAAGGATAGCATCTTCAACAAATGGTGCTGGGAAAACTGGAAATCCATATGCAATAAAATGAATCCCCTCCTCTCGCCATGCACAAAAGTTAACTCAAAATGGATCAAGGACCTTGATATCAAATCAGAGACTATGCGTCTGATAGATGAAAAGGTTGGCTCCGATCTACATATTGTGGGGTCGGGCTCCAAATTCCTTAATAGGACACCCATAGCACAAGAGTTAAAAACAAGAATCAACAAATGGGACTTACTTAAACTAAAAAGTTTTTTCTCAGCAAGAGAAACAATAAGAGAGGTAAATAGGGAGCCTACATCATGGGAACAAATTTTTACTCCTCACACTTCAGATAGAGCCCTAATGTCCAGAGTATACAAAAAACTCAAAAATTAAACAATAAGAAAACAAATAACCCAATCAACAAATGGGCCAGAGACCTGAACAGACACTTCTCAGAGGAGGACATACAATCAATCAACAAGTACATAAAAAAATGCTCACCATCTCTAGCAGTCAGTGAAATGCAAATCAAAACCACCCTAAGATACCATCTCACTCCAGTAAGATTGGCAGCCATTATGAAGTCGAACAATAACAAGTGCTGGCGAGGATGTGGGAAAAGGGTACTCTTATACATTGCTGGTGGGACTGCAAAATGGTGAGGCCAATATGGAAAGCAGTATGGAGATTCCTGGGAAAGCTGGGAATGGAACCACCATTTGACCCAGCTATTGCCCTTCTCGGACTATTCCCTGAAGATCCCTGAAGACCTCAAAAGAGCGTACTACAGGGATACTGCCACATCGATGTTCATAGCAGCACAATTCACAATAGCTAGACTGTGGAACCAACCCCGATGCCCTACAATAGATGAATGGATAAAAAAAATGTGGCATTTATACACAATGGAGTACTACGCAGCACTAAGAAATGACAAAATCATGGAATTTGCAGGGAAATTGTTGGCACTAGAGCAGATTATGCTAAGTGAAGCTAGCCAATCCCTAAAAAACAAATGCCAAATGTCTTCTTTGATATAATGAGAGCAACCAAGAACAGAGCAGGGAGGAAGAACAGGAGGAAAAGATTAACATTAAGCAGAGTCATGAAGTGGGAGGGAAAGGGAGAGAAAAGTGAAATTGCTTGGAAATGGAAGGAGACCCTCATTGTTATACAAAATTACATATAAGAGTTTGCGAGGGGAATGGGAAAAAATAAGAAGAGAAATGAATTACAGTAGATGGGGTAGAGAGAGAAGATGGGACGGGAGGGGAGGGGGGATAGTAGAGGATAGGAAAGGTAGCAGAATACAACAGTTACTATTATGGTATTATGTAAAAATGTGGATGTGTAACCGATGTGATTCTGAAATCTTTGTAATGTTATGAATAAAAAAATAATTAAAAAAAAATAAATTCAACACGGTTTGTACTAGCCCTTTGAAACTTGACAAAATAAAGGAGTTCTAAGTTTTGTTTTTATGGTTTGTTTCCTCTTCAAGTAGCCCTAGGCACAGACTGTGAAAAAGCACTTTCATTGAGAGGGGTTGCCAAGCTTCAAAGAATTAACGAGTTTCCGAAATACCAGCAAATATTTTTTCACCCAATCTTGATGATACATGGTGGTAATGATCAGTACACAAATCCCACTTGGCTCACTAAATTTTGTTCTTCTAGTTTTAAGCGTTCGTCTACAGTAGCAGTTTTTATATTTAGGTTTCCCTCTGTTCTCTACTATATAGATAGATAAATTTGGAACTCTAAATCCATCATGGATTGTAGCAATTCTTTGAAACTTGACAAAATAAAGGACTTCTCAGTTTTGTCTCTATGGTTTGTTTACTCTTCAAGTAGCCCTAGGAACAGACTGTGGAAAAGCACTTTCATTGAGATGGGTTGCCAAGCTTCTAAGAAATAACGAGTTTCCGAAATACCAGCAAATATTTTTTCACCCAATCTTGATGATACTTGGTGGTAATGATCAGTACAAAAATCTCACCTGGCTCACCAAATTTTGTTCTTCTAGGTTGAAGCGTTCGTCTACAGAAGCAGTTTTTATAGTTAGGTTTCCCTCTGTTCTCTCCTATATAGATAGATAAATTTGGAACTCTAAATCCAACATGGTTTTTAGTAGCTCTTTGAAACTTGACAAAAAAAAAGGAATTCTCTGTTTTGTCTCTATGGTTTGTTTCCTCTTCAAGTAGCCCTAGGCACAGACTGTGAAAAGCACTTTCATTGAGAGGGATTGCCAAGCTTCTAAGAATTAACGAGTTTCCGAAATAACAGCAAATATTTTTTTCACCCAATCTTGATGACATTGGTGGTAATGATCAGTACACAAATCCCACTTGGCTCACGTAATTTTGTTCTTCTAGGTTAAAGCGTTCGTCTACAGTAGCAGTTTTTATTTTTAGATTTCACTCTGTTCTCTCCTATATTGATAGATGAATTTGGAACTCTAAATCCAACAGGGATTGTAGTAGCTCTTTGAATCTTGTCAAAATAAAGGAGTTCTCAGTTTTGTCTCTATGATTTGTTTTGTCTTCAAGTAGCACAAAGCAGAGACGGTGGAAAAGCACTTTCATTGAGAGGGGTTTCCAAGCATCTAAGAATTAACGAGTTGCCAAAATACCAGCAAATATTTTTTCACCCATTCTTGATGATACTTGGTGGTAATGATCAGTACAGAAATCCCACTTGGCTCACAATATTTTGTACTACTAGGTTGCAGCGTTCGTCTACATTATCCCTATTTATATTTAGGTTTCTCTCTGTTCTCTCCTACATAGATAGATGAATTTGGAACTCTAAATCCAACATGGTTTGTAGTAGCTCTTGGAAACTTGACAATATAAAGGAGTTCTTAGTTTTGTCTCTATGGATTGTTTCCTCTTAAATACCCCTAGACACAGACTGTGGAAAAGCACTTTCATCGAGAGGGGTTGCCAAGCTTCTAAGATTTAAGGAGTTTCTGAAATACCAGCAAATATTTTTTCACCCAATCTTGATGATACTTGGTGGTAATGATCTGTACACAAATCCCACTTGGCTCATCAAATTTTGTTCTTCTAGGTTGAAGCGTTCGTCTACAGTAGCAGTTTTTATATTTAGGTTTCCCTCTGTTCTCTTCTATATAGATAGATGAATTTGGAACTCTAAATCCAACATGGTTTGTAGTAGCTCTTTGCAACTTGACAAAATAAAGGAGTTCTCAGTTTTGTCTCTATGGTTTGTTTCCTCTTCAAGGAGCCCTAGGCACAGACTGTGGAAAAGCACTTTCATTGAGAGGGGTTGCCAAGCTTCTAAGAATTAACGAGTATCCGAAATACCAGCAAATATATTTTCACCCAATCTTGATGATACATGGTGGTAATGATAAGTACACAAATCCCACTTGTCTCACCAAATTTTGTACTTCTAGGTTGAAGCGTTCGTCTACAGTAGCAGTTTTTATATTTAGGTTTCCCTCAGTTCTCTCAATATAGATAGATGAATTTGGAACTCTAAGTCCAACATGGATTGTAGTAATTCTTTGAAACTTGACAAAATAAAGGACTTCTCAGTTTTGTCTCTATGGTTTGTTTCCTCTTCACGTAGCCCTAGGCACATACTGTAGAAAAGCACTTTAATTGAGAGGGGTTGCCAAGATTCTAAGAATTAACGAGTTTCCGAAATACCAGCAAATATTTTTTCACCCAATCGTGATGATACTTGGTGGTCATGATCAGTACACAAATCCCACTTGGCTCACCAAATTTTGTTCTTCCAGGTTGAAGCGTTCGTGTACAGTAGCAGTTTTATATTTAGGTTTCCTTCTGTTCTCTCCTATATAGATAGATGAATTTGAAACTCTAAATCCAACATGGTTTGTAGTAGCTCTTTGAAACTTGACAAAATAAAGGAGTTCTCAGTTTTGTGTCTAGGGTTTGTTTTCTCTTCAAGTAGCCCTAGGCACAGACTGTGGAAAAGCACTTTCATTGAGAGGGGTTGCCAACCTTCTAAGAATTAACGAGTTTCCGAAATACCAGCAAATATTTTTTCACCCAATCTTGAAGATACTTGGTGGTAATGATCAGTGCACAAATCCCACTTGGCTCACCAAATTTTGTTCTTCTAGTTTGAAGCGTTCGTCTACAGTAACAGTTTTAATATGTAGGTTTCCCTCTGTTCTCTCCTATATAGATAGATGAATTTGGAACTCTAAATTCTACATGGTTTGTAGTAGCTCTTTAATACTTGACAAAAAAAGTAGTTCTAAGTTTTGTCTCTATGGTTTGTTTCCTCTTCACGTAGCCCTAAGCATAGACTGTGGAAAAGCACTTTCATTGAAAGGGGTTGCCAAGCTTCCAAGAAATTACGAGTTTCCGAAATACCAGCAAATATTTTTTAACCCAATTTGATGATACGTGGTGGTAATGATAAGTACACAAATTCCACTTGGCTCACCAAATTTTGTTTTTCTAGGTTGAAGCATTCGTCTACTGTAGCTGATTTTATAATTAGGTTTCCCTCTGTTCTCTCCTATATACATAGATGAATTTGAAACTCTAAATCCAACATGGTTTGTAGTAGCTCTTGGACTTGCAAAAAAAGTAGTTCTCAATTTTGTCTCTATGGTTTGTTTCCTCTTCAAGTAGCCCTAGGCACAGACTGGGGAAAAGCACTTTCATTAAAACGGGTTGCCAAGCATCCAAGAAATTACGATTTTCTGAAATACCAGCAAATATTTTTTCACCCAATCTTGATGATACGTGGTGGTAATGACAAGTACACAAATCCCACTTGGCTCACCAAATTTTGTTCTTCTAGGTTGAAGCGTTCGTTTACAGTAGCAGTGTTTATTTTAGGTTTCACTCTGTTCTCTCCTATATACAGATGAATTTGGAACTATAAATCCAACATGGTTTGTAGTAGCTCTATGAAACTGACAAAATAAAGTAGTTCTCAGTTTTGTCTCTATGGTTTGTTTCCTCTTCACGTAGCCCTAGGCACATACTGTGGAAAAGCACTTTCATTGAAAAAGGTTGCCAAGCTTCCAAGAAATAACGAGTTTCCGAAATACCAACAAATATTTTTTCACACAATCTTGATGGTGCTTGGTGGTAATGATCGGAACACAAATCCCACTTGACTCACCAAATTTTGTTCTTCTTGTTTGAAGCGGTTTTACAGTAGCAGTTTATATTTTTAGGTTTCCCTCTGTTGTCTCCTATATAGATAGATGAATTTGGAACTCTAAATCCCACATGGTTTTTGGCAGCTCTTTGAAACTTGACAAAATAAAGTAGATCTCAGTTTTGTCTCTATGGTTTGTTTCCTCTTCATGTAGCCCTGGGCATAGACTGTGAAAAAGCACTTTCATTGAGAGGGGTTGCCAAGCTTCTAAGAAATAACCAGTTTCCGAAATACGAGCAAACACTTTTTCAACCAATCTTGATGATACTTGGTGGTAATGATCAGTACACAAATCCCACTTGGCTCACCAAATTTTGTTCTTCTAAGTTGAAGCGTTCGTCTACAGTACTAGTTTTTATATTTAGGTTTTCCTCTTTCGCTCCTATATAGATAGATGAATTTGGCACCCTAAATCCAACATGGTTTGTAGTAGCTCTTTGAAACGTGACAAAATAAAGTAGTTCTCAGTTTTGTCTCTATGGTTTGTTTCCTCTTCAAGTAGCCCTAGGCACAGACTGTGGAAAAGCACTTTCATCGAGAGGGCTTGCCAAGCTTCTAAGAATTAACGTGTTTCCGAAATACCAGCAAATATTTTTTCACCCAATCGTGATGATACTTGGTGGTCATGATCAGTACACAAATCCACTTGGCTCACCAAATTTTGTTCTTCTATGTTGAAGCATTCGTCTACAGTAGCCGTTTTTATATTTAGGTTTCCCTCTCTTCTCTCCTATATAGATAGATGAATTTGGAACTCTAAATCCGACATGGTTCGTAGTAGCTCTTGGAAACTTGACAATATAAAGGAGTTCTCAGTTTTGTCTCTATGGTTTGTTTCCTTTTCAAGTAGCCCTAGGCACAGACTGTGGAAAAGCACTTTCATCGAGAGGGGCTGCCAAGCTTCTAAGAATTAACGAGTTTCCGATATTCCAGCAAATATTTTTTCACCCAATCTTGATGATACTTGGTGGTAATGATCAGTACACAAATCCCAAATGGCTCACCAAATTTTGATCTTCTAGGTTGAAGCGTTCGTCTACAGTAGCAGTTTTTTATTTAGGTTTCCCTCTGCTCTCTCTTACATAGATAGATGAATTTGGAAATCTAAATCCAACATGGTTCGTAGTAGCTCTTTGAAACTTGACAAAATAAAGGAGTTCTCATTTTTGTCTCTATGTTTTGTTTCCTCTTCAAGTAGCCCTAGGTGCAGATGGTGGAAAAGGAATTTCTTTGAGGGGGTTGCCATGCTTCTAAGAATTAACGAGTGTCCGAAATAAAAGCAAATATTTTTTCACCGAATCTTGAGGATACTTGGTGGTAATGATCAGTACACAAATCCCACTTGGCTCACCAAATTTTCTTCTTCCAGGGTGAAGCGTTCGTCTACAGTAGCAGTTTTTATATTTAGGTTTCCCTCTGTTCTCTCCTATATAGATAGAAGAATTTGGAACACTAAATCCAACATGGTTTGTAGTAGCTCTTGGAAACTTGACAATATAAAGGAGTTCTCAGGTTTGTCTTTATGGTTTGTATCCTTTTCAAGTAGCCCCAGGCACAGACTGTGGAAAAGCACTTTCATCGAGAGGGCTGCCAAGCTTCTAAGAATTAACGAGTTTCCGATATTCAAGCAAATATTTTTTCACCCAATCTTGATGATACTTGGTGGCAAGGATCAGTACACAAATCCCACTTGGCTCACCAAATTTTATTCTTCTAGGTTGAAGCGTTCGTTTACAGTAGCAGTTTTTATATTTAGGATTTCCTCTGTTTTCTTCTATTCAGATAGATGAATTTGGAACTCTAAATCCAACATGGTTCATAGTAGCTCTTTGAAACTTGACAAAATAAAGGAGTTCTCATATTTGTCTCTACTGTTTGTTTTCTCTTCAAGTAGCCCTTGGCGCAGACTGTGGAAAGGCAATTTCATTCAGAGGGGTTGCCAAGCTTCTAAGAATTAACGAGTTTCCGAAATACCAGCAAATATTTTTTCATTCAATTTTGATTATTCTTGGTGGTAATGATCAGTACACAAATCCCACTTGGCTCACCAAACTTTGTTCTTCTAGGTTGAAGCGTTCTTCTACGGTAGCAGTTTTTATATTTAGGTTTCCCTCTGTTTTCTCCTACATAGATAGATGAATTTGGAACTCTAAATCCAACATGGCTTGTAGTAGCTTTTTGAAACTTGACAAAATGAAGGAGTTCTCACTTTTGTCTCTATGGTTTGTTTCCTCTTTAAGTAGACCTAAGCACAGACTGTGGAAAAGCACTTTCATTGAGAGGGGCTGCCAAGCTTCTAAGAATTAACGCGTTTGCTATTTTCCAGCAAATATTTTTTCACCCAATCTTGATGATACTTTGTGGTAATGATCAGTACACAAATCCCACTTGGCTCACCAAATTTTGTTCTTCTAGGTTTAAGCGTTCGTCTCCAGTAGCAGTTTTTATATATAGGTTTCCCTCTGTTCTCTCCTATATAGATAGATGAATTTGGAACTCTAAATCCAACATGGTTTGTTGTAGCTCTTTGAAACTTGACAAAATAAAGGAGTTCTCAGTTTTGTCTCTATGGTTTGTTTCCTCTTCAAGAGGCCTAGCAGAGACTGTGGAAAAGCACTTTCATTGAGAGAGGTTGCCAAGCTTCTAAGAATTAACGAGTTTCCGAAATACCAGCAAATATTTTTTCACCCAATCTTGATGATACTTGGTGGTAATGATCAGTACACAAATCCCACTTGGCTCACCAAATTTTGTTCTTCGAGGTTGAAGCGATCGTCTACAGTAGCAGTTTTTATATTTAGTTTTCCCTCTGTTCTCTCCTATATAGATAGATGAATTTGGAACTCTAAATCCAACATGGTTTGTAGTAGCTCTTTGAAACTTGACAAAATAAAGGAGTTGTAAGTTTTGTCTCTATGGTTTGTTTACTCTTTAAGTAGCCCTAAGCAAAGACTATGGAAAAGCACTTTCATTGAGAGGTGTTGCAAAGCTTCAAAGAATTAACGAGTTTCCGAAATACCAGCAAATATTTTTTCACCCAATCTTGATGATACTTGGTGGTAATAATCAGTACACAATTCCCACTAGGCTCACCAAATTTTGTTCTTCTAGGTTGAAGCGTTCGTCTACAAAATCAGTTTTTATATTTTGGTTTTCCACTGTTCTCTCCTATATAGTTAGATAAATTTGGAACTCTAAATCCAACATGGTTTGTAGTAGCTCTTTGAAACTTGACAAAATAAAGGAGGTCTCAGTTTTTTCTCTGTGGTTTGTTTCCTCTTCAAGTAGCCCTAGGCAGAGACTGTGGAAAAGGAATTTCATTGAGAGGGGTTGCCAACCTTCTAAGAATTCACGAGTTTCCGATATTCCAGCAAATACTTATTCAACCAATCTTGATGATACTTGGTGCTAATGATCAGTACACAAATCCCACTTGGCTCACCAAATTTTGTTCTTCTAGGTTGAAGCGTTCGTCTACAGTATCAGTTTTTATATTTAGGTATCCCTCTGTTCTCTCCTATATAGATAGATGAATTTGGAACTCTAAATCCAACATGGTTCGTAGTAGCTCTTTGAAACTTGACAAAATAAAGGAGTTCTCAGTTTTGTCTCTATTGTTTGTTTCCTCTTCAAGTAGCCCTAGGCACAGACTGTGGAAAAACACTGTCATCGAGAGGGGTTTCCAAGCTTCTAAGAATTAACGAGTTTCCGAAATACCAGCAAATATTTTCTCACCCAATCTTGATGATACGTGGTGGTAATGATCACTACACGAATCCCACTTGGCTCACCAAATTTTGTTCTTCTAGGTTGAAGCGTTCGTCTACAGTAGCAGTTTTTATATTTAGGTTTCCCTCTGTTCTCTTCTATATAGTTAGATGAATTTGGCACCCTAAATCCAACATGGTTTGTAGTAGCTCTTTGAAACGTGACAAAATAAAGTAGTTCTCAGTTTTGTCTCTATGGTTTGTTTCCTCTTCAAGTAGCCCTCGGCACAGACTGTGGAAAAGCACTTTCATCGAGAGGGCTTGCCAAGCTTCTAAGAATTAACGTGTTTCCGAAATACCAGCAAATATTTTTTCACCCAATCGTGATGATACTTGGTGGTCATGATCAGTACACAAATCCACTTGGCTCACCAAATTTTGTTCTTCTATGTTGAAGCGTTCGTCTACAGTAGCAGTTTTTATATTTAGGTTTCCCTCTCTTCTCTCCTATATAGATAGATGAATTTGGAACTCTAAATCCAACATGGTTCGTAGTAGCTCTTGGAAACTTGACAATATAAAGGAGTTCTCAGTTTTGTCTCTATGGTTTGTTTCCTTTTCATGTAGCCCTAGGCACAGACTGTGGAAAAGCACTTTCATCGAGAGGGGCTGCCAAGCTTCTAAGAATTAACGAGTTTCCGATATTCCAGCAAATATTTTTTCACCCAATCTTGATGATACTTGGTGGTAATGATCAGTACACAAATCCCAAATGGCTCACCAAATTTTGATCTTCTAGGTTGAAGCGTTCGTCTACAGTAGCAGTTTTTTATTTAGGTTTCCCTCTGCTCTCTCTTACATAGATAGATGAATTTGGAAATCTAAATCCAACATGGTTCGTAGTAGCTCTTTGAAACTTGACAAAATAAAGGAGTTCTCATTTTTGTCTCTATGTTTTGTTTCCTCTTCAAGTAGCCCTAGGTGCAGATGGTGGAAAAGGAATTTCTTTGAGGGGGTTGCCATGCTTCTAAGAATTAACGAGTGTCCGAAATAAAAACAAATATTTTTTCACCGAATCTTGAGGATACTTGGTGGTAATGATCAGTACACAAATCCCACTTGGCTCACCAAATTTTCTTCTTCCAGGGTGAAGCGTTCGTCTACAGTAGCAGTTTTTATATTTAGGTTTCCCTCTGTTCTCTCCTATATAGCTAGAAGAATTTGGAACACTAAATCCAACATGGTTTGTAGTAGCTCTTGGAAACTTGACAATATAAAGGAGTTCTCAGGTTTGTCTCTATGGTTTGTATCCTTTTCAAGTAGCCCTAGGCACAGACTGTGGAAAAGCACTTTCATCGAGAGGGGCTGCCAAGCTTCTAAGAATTAACGAGTTTCCGATATTCAAGCAAATATTTTTCACCCAATCTTGATGATACTTGGTGGCAAGGATCAGTACACAAATCCCACTTGGCTCACCAAATTTTATTCTTCTAGGTTGAAGCGTTCGTTTACAGTAGCAGTTTTTATATTTAGGATTTCCTCTGTTTTCTTCTATTCAGATAGATGAATTTGGAACTCTAAATCCAACACGGTTTGTAGTAGCTCTTGGAAACTTGACAAAATAAAGGTGTTCTCAGTTTTGTCTCTTGGTTTGTTTCCTCTTCAAGTAGCCCTAGGCACAGAGTGTGGAAAAGCACTTTCGTTGAAAGGGGTTGCCAAGCTTCCAAGAAATAACGAGTTTCCGAAATTACAGCAATTATTTTTTCACCCAATCTTGATGGTACTTGGTGGTAATGATCGGTTCACAAATCCCACTAGACTCACCAAATTTTGTTCTTCTATTTTGAATTATTCGTTTACAGTAGCCGTTTATATTTTTAAGTTTCCCTCTGTTCTCTCCTATATAGATAGATGATATTGGAACTCTAAATCCAACATGGTTTGTAGTAGCTCTTTGAAACTTCACCAAATAAAGGAGTTCTCAGTTTTGTCTCTATGGTTTGTTTCCTCTTCAAGTAGACCTAGGCACAGACTGTGGAAAAGCTCTTTCATTGAGAGGGTTGCCAAGCTTCTAAGAAAAAAAGAGTTTCCGAAATACCAGCAAATATTTTTTCACCCAATCTTGATGATACTTGGTGGTAATGATCAGTACACAAGTCCCACTTGGCTCACCAAATTTTGTTCTCCTAGGTTGAAGCGTTCGTCTACAGTAGCAGTTTTTATTTTTAGGTTTCACTCTGTTCTCTCCAATATAGATAGATGAATTTGGAACTCTAAATCCAACATGGTTTGTAGTAGCTCTTTGAAACTTGAAAAAATAAAGGAGTTCTCAGTTTTGTCTCTATGGTTTGTTTCCTCTTCAAGTAGCCCTAGGCACAGACTGTGGAAAAGAACTTTCATTGAGAGGGGTTGCCAAGATTCTCAGAATTAACGAGTTTCCGAAATACTAGCAAATATTTTTTAACCCAATCTTGATGATACTTGGTGATAATGATCAGTACACAAATCCCTCTTGGCTCACCAAATTTTGTTCTTCTAGGTTGAAGCGTTCGTCTGCAGTAGCAGTTTTTATATTTAGGTTTCCTCTGTTCTCTCCTATATAGATAGATTAATTTGGAACTCTAAATCCAACATGGTTTGTAGTAGGTCTTTGAAACTTGAGAAAATAAAGGAGTTCTCAGTTCTGTCTCTATGGTTTGTTTCCTCTTCAATAGCCGTAGGTACAGAGTGTGGAAAAGCACTTTCATTGAGAAGGGTTGCCAAGCTTCTAAAAATCAACGAGTTTCCGAAATACCAGCAAATATTTTTCCACCCAATCTTGATGAAACTTGGTGGTAATGATCAGTACACAATTCCCACTTGGCTCACCAAATTTTGTTCTTCTAGGTTGAAGCGTTCGTCTACAGTAGCAGTTTTTATATAGGTTTTCCTCTGTTCTCTCCTATATAGATAGATGAATTTGGAAGTCTAAATCCTACATGGATTGTAGTAATTCTTTGAAACATGACCAAAAAAAGGAGTTCTCAGTTCTGTCTCTATGGTTTGTTTCCTCTTCAATAGCCGTAGGCACAGACTGTGGAAAAGAACTTTCATTGAGAGGGGTTGCCAAGCTTCTAAAATTAACGAGTTTCCGAAATACCAGCAAATATTTTTTCACCCAATCTTGATGATACGTGGTGGTAATGATCAGTACACAAATCCCACTTGGCTCACCAAATTTTGTTATTCTTGGTAGACGCGTTCATCTACAGTAGCAGTTTTTAAATTTAGGTTTCCCTCTGTTCTCTCTTATATAGATAGATGAATTTGGAATTCTAAATCCAACATTGTTCATTGTAGCTCTTTGAAACTTGAAAAATAAAGGAGTTCTCAGTTTTGTCTTTATGGTTTGTTTCCTCTTCAAGTAACCCTAGGCACAGACTGTGGAAAGCACTTTCATTGAGAGGGGTTGCCAAGCTTCTAAGAATTAACGAGTTTCCGAAATACCAGCAAATATTTTTTCACCCAATCTTGATGATACTAGGTCGTATTGATCAATACACAAATCCCACTTGGCTCACCAAATTTTGTTCTTCTAGCTTGATGCGTTCGTTTACAGTAGCAGTTTTTATTTTTAGGTGTCACTGTGTTCTCTCCTATATAGATAGATGAATTTGGAACTCTAAATCCAACATGATTTGTAGTAGCTGTTTGAAACTTGACAAAATAGAGGAGTTTTCAATTTTGTCTCTATGGTTTGATTCCTCTTCAAGTATCCCTAGGCACAGACTGTGGAAAAGCACCTTCATTGAGAGGGGTTGCCAAGCTTCTAAGATATAACGAGTTTCCGAAACACCAGCAAATATTTTTTCACCCAATCTTGATGATACTTGGAGGTAATGATCAGTACACAAATCCCACTAGGCTCACCAAAGTTTGTTATTCTAGGTTTAAACATTCGTGTAGTGTAGCAGTTTTTATATTTAAGTTTCACTCTGTTCTCTCTTATATATATAGATGAATTTGGAAGGCTAAATTCAACACGGTTTGTAGTAGCTCTTTGAAACTTGACAAAATAAAGGAGTTCTCAGTTTTGTCTCTACGGTTTGTTTCCTCTTCAAGTAGCCCTAGGCACAGACGGTGGAAAAGCACTTTCCATGAGAGTGGTTGCCAAGCTTCTAAGAATTAACGAGTTTCCGAAATGCCAGCAAATATTTTTTCACCCAATCTTGATGATACTTGGAGGTAATGATCAGTACACAAATCCCACTAGGCTCACCAAAGTTTGTTATTCTAGGTTGAAGCGTTCGTCTACAGAAGCAGTTTTTATATTTAGGTTTCCCTCTGTTCTCTCATATATAGATAGATGAATTTGGAACTCTAAATCAAATATGGTTTGTAGTAGCTATTTGAAACTTGACAAAATAAAGGAGTTCTCAGTTTTGTGTCTATGGTTTGTTTCCTCTTCAAGTAGCCCTAGGCACAGACTGTGGAAATGCACTTTCATTGAGAGGGGTTGCCAAGCTTCTAAGAATTAACGAGTTTCCGAAATAGCAGCAAATATTTTTTCACCCAAACTTGATGATACTTGGTGGTCATGATCAGTACACAGATCCCATTTGGCTAACCAAATTTTGTTCTTCTAGGTTGAAGTGTTCGTCTGCAGTAGCAGTTTTTATATTTAGGTTTCCATCTGTTCTCTCCTATATAGATAGATGACTTTGGAACTCTAAATTCAACATGATTAGTAGTAGCTCTTTGAAACTTGACAAAATAAAGGAGTTCTCAATTTTGTCTCTATGGTTTGATTCCTCTTCAAGTAGCCCTAGGCACGGACGGTGGAAAAGCTCTTTCATTGAGAGGGGTTGCCAAGCTTCTAAGATATAACGAGTTTGCAAAACACCAGCAAATATTTTTTCACCCAATCTTCATTATACTTGGTGGTCATGATCAGTACACAAATCCCACTTGGCTCACCAAATTTTGTTCTTCTAGGTTGAAGCGTTCGTCTACTGTAGCAGTTTTTATATTTAGGTTTCACTCTTTTCACTCCTATATAGATAGATGAATTTGGAAGTCTAAATCCAACATGGTTTGTAGTAGCTCTTTGAAACTTGACAAAATAAAGGAGTTCTCAGTTTTGTCTCTATGGTTTGTTTCCTCTTCAAGTAACCCTTGGCACAGACTGTGGAAAAGCAATTTCATTGAGAGGGGTTGCCAAGCTTCAAAAAATTTACGAGTTTCCGAAATACCGCAAATATTTTTTCACCCAATCTTGATTATACTTGGTGGTAATGATCAATACACAAATCCCACTTGGCTCACCAAATTTTGTTCTTCTATGTTGAAGCGTTCGTCTACAGTAGCAGTTTTTATATTTAGGTTTCCCTCTGTTCTCTCCTATATAGATAGATGAATTTGGAACACTAAATCCAACATGGTTTGTAGTAGCTCTTTGAAACTTTACAAAATAAAGGAGTTCTCAGTTTTGTCTCTATGGTTTGTTTCCTCTACAAGTAGCCCTAGGCACAGAATGTGGAAAGCACTTTCATTGAGAGGGTTTGCCAAACTTCTAAGAATTAACGGGTTTCCGAAATACCAGCAAATATTTTTTCACCCAATCTTGATGATACTTGGTGGTATTGATCAGTACACAAATCTCACTTGGCTCACCAAATTTTGTTCTCCTAGGTTGAAGCGTTCGTCTACAGTAGCAGTTTTTATATTTAGGTTTCCCTCTGTTCTCTCCTATACAGATAGATGAATTTGGAACTCTAAATCCAACATGGTTTGTAGGAGCTCTTGGAAACTTGACAAAATAAAGGAGTTCTCAGTTTTGTCTCTTGGTTTGTTTCCTCTTCAAGTAGCCCTAGGCACAGAGTGTGGAAAAGCACTTTCGTTGAAAGGGGTTGCCAACCTTCCAAGAAATAACGAGTTTCCGAAATTACAGCAATTATTTTTTCACCCAATCTTGATGGTACTTGGTGGTAATGATCGGTTCACAAATCCCACTAGACTCACCAAATTTTGTTCTTCTATTTTGAATTATTCGTTTACAGTAGCCGTTTATATTTTTAGGTTTCCCTCTGTTCTCTCCTATATAGATAGATGATATTGGAACTCTAAATCCAACATGGTTTGTAGTAGCTCTTTGAAACTTCACAAAATAAAGGAGTTCTCAGTTTTGTCTCTATGGTTTGTTTCCTCTTCAAGTAGCCCTAGGCACAGACTGTGGAAAAGCTCTTTCATTGAGAGGGTTGCCAAGCTTCTAAGAAAAAAAGAGTTTCCGAAATACCAGCAAATATTTTTTCACCCAATCTTGATGATACTTGGTGGTAATGATCAGTACACAAGTCCCACTTGGCTCACCAAATTTTGTTCTCCTAGGTTGAAGCGTTCGTCTACAGTAGCAGTTTTTATTTTTAGGTTTCACTCTGTTCTCTCCAATATAGATAGATGAATTTGGAACTCTAAATCCAACATGGTTTGTAGTAGCTCTTTGAAACTTGAAAAAATAAAGGAGTTCTCAGTTTTGTCTCTATGGTTTGTTTCCTCTTCAAGTAGCCCTAGGCACAGACTGTGGAAAAGAACTTTCATTGAGAGGGGTTGCCAAGATTCTCAGAATTAACGAGTTTCCGAAATACTAGCAAATATTTTTTAACCCAATCTTGATGATACTTGGTGATAATGATCAGTACACAAATCCCTCTTGGCTCACCAAATTTTGTTCTTCTAGGTTGAAGCGTTCGTCTGCAGTAGCAGTTTTTATATTTAGGTTTCCTCTGTTCTCTCCTATATAGATAGATTAATTTGGAACTCTAAATCCAACATGGTTTGTAGTAGGTCTTTGAAACTTGAGAAACTAAAGGAGTTCTCAGTTCTGTCTCTATGGTTTGTTTCCTCTTCAATAGCCGTAGGAACAGAGTGTGGAAAAGCACTTTCATTGAGAAGGGTTGCCAAGCTTCTAAAAATCAACGAGTTTCCGAAATACCAGCAAATATTTTTCCACCCAATCTTGATGAAACTTGGTGGTAATGATCAGTACACAATTCCCACTTGGCTCACCAAATTTTGTTCTTCTAGGTTGAAGCGTTCGTCTACAGTAGCAGTTTTTATATAGGTTTTCCTCTGTTCTCTCCTATATAGATAGATGAATTTGGAAGTCTAAATCCTACATGGATTGTAGTAATTCTTTGAAACATGACCAAAAAAAGGAGTTCTCAGTTCTGTCTCTATGGTTTGTTTCCTCTTCAATAGCCGTAGGCACAGACTGTGGAAAAGAACTTTCATTGAGAGGGGTTGCCAAGCTTCTAAAATTAACGAGTTTCCGAAATACCAGCAAATATTTTTTCACCCAATCTTGATGATACGTGGTGGTAATGATCAGTACACAAATCCCACTTGGCTCACCAAATTTTGTTATTCTTTGTAGACGCGTTCATCTACAGTAGCAGTTTTTAAATTTAGGTTTCCCTCTGTTCTCTCTTATATAGATAGATGAATTTGGAATTCTAAATCCAACATTGTTCGTTGTAGCTCTTTGAAACTTGAAAAATAAAGGAGTTCTCAGTTTTGTCTCTATGGTTTGTTTCCTCTTCAAGTAACCCTAGGCACAGACTGTGGAAAGCACTTTCATTGAGAGGGGTTGCCAAGCTTCTAAGAATTAACGAGTTTCCGAAATACCAGCAAATATTTTTTCACCCATTCTTGATGATACTAGGTCGTATTGATCAATACACAAATCCCACTTGGCACACCAAATTTTGTTCTTCTAGCTTGATGCGTTCGTTTACAGTAGCAGTTTTTATTTTTAGGTGTCACTGTGTTCTCTCCTATATAGATAGATGAATTTGGAACTCTAAATCCAACATGATTTGTAGTAGCTGTTTGAAACTTGACAAAATAGAGGAGTTTTCAATTTTGTCTCTATGGTTTGATTCCTCTTCAAGTATCCCTAGGCACAGACTGTGGAAAAGCACCTTCATTGAGAGGGGTTGCCAAGCTTCTAAGATATAACGAGTTTCCGAAACACCAGCAAATATTTTTTCACCCAATCTTGATGATACTTGGAGGTAATGATCAGTACACAAATCCCACTAGGCTCACCAAAGTTTGTTATTCTAGGTTTAAACATTCGTGTAGTGTAGCAGTTTTTATATTTAAGTTTCACTCTGTTCTCTCTTATATATATAGATGAATTTGGAAGGCTAAATTCAACACGGTTTGTAGTAGCTCTTTGAAACTTGACAAAATAAAGGAGTTCTCAGTTTTGTCTCTACGGTTTGTTTCCTCTTCAAGTAGCCCTAGGCACAGACGGTGGAAAAGCACTTTCCATGAGAGTGGTTGCCAAGCTTCTAAGAATTAACGAGTTTCCGATATTCAAGCAAATATTTTTTCACCCAATCTTGATGATACTTGGAGGTAATGATCAGTACACAAATCCCACTAGGCTCACCAAAGTTTGTTATTCTAGGTTGAAGCGTTCGTCTACAGAAGCAGTTTTTATATTTAGGTTTCCCTCTGTTCTCTCATATATAGATAGATGAATTTGGAACTCTAAATCAAATATGGTTTGTAGTAGCTATTTGAAACTTGACAAAATAAAGGAGTTCTCAGTTTTGTGTCTATGGTTTGTTTCCTCTTCAAGTAGCCCTAGGCACAGACTGTGGAAATGCACTTTCATTGAGAGGGGTTGCCAAGCTTCTAAGAATTAACGAGTTTCCGAAATAGCAGCAAATATTTTTTCACCCAAACTTGATGATACTTGGTGGTCATGATCAGTACACAGATCCCATTTGGCTAACCAAATTTTGTTCTTCTAGGTTGAAGTGTTCGTCTGCAGTAGCAGTTTTTATATTTAGGTTTCCATCTGTTCTCTCCTATATAGATAGATGACTTTGGAACTCTAAATCCAACATGATTAGTAGTAGCTCTTTGAAACTTGACAAAATAAAGGAGTTCTCAATTTTGTCTCTATGGTTTGATTCCTCTTCAAGTAGCCCTAGGCACGGACGGTGGAAAAGCACTTTCATTGAGAGGGGTTGCCAAGCTTCTAAGATATAACGAGTTTGCGAAACACCAGCAAATATTTTTTCACCCAATCTTCATTATACTTGGTGGTCATGATCAGTACACAAATCCCACTTGGCTCACCAAATTTTGTTCTTCTAGGTTGAAGCGTTCGTCTACTGTAGCTGTTTTTATATTTAGGTTTCACTCTTTTCACTCCTATATAGATAGATGAATTTGGAAGTCTAAATCCAACATGGTTTGTAGTAGCTCTTTGAAACTTGACAAAATAAAGGAGTTCTCAGTTTTGTCTCTATGGTTTGTTTCCTCTTCAAGTAACCCTTGGCACAGACTGTGGAAAAGCAATTTCATTGAGAGGGGTTGCCAAGCTTCAAAAAATTTACGATTTTCCGAAATACCGCAAATATTTTTTAACCCAATCTTGATTATACTTGGTGGTAATGATCAATACACAAATCCCACTTGGCTCACCAAATTTTGTTCTTCTATGTTGAAGCGTTCGTCTACAGTAGCAGTTTTTATATTTAGGTTTCCCTCTGTTCTCTCCTATATAGATAGATGAATTTGGAATACTAAATCCAACATGGTTTGTAGTAGCTCTTTGAAACTTTACAAAATAAAGGAGTTCTCAGTTTTGTCTCTATGGTTTGTTTCCTCTACAAGTAGCCCTAGGCACAGAATGTGGAAAGCACTTTCATTGAGAGGGTTTGCCAAACTTCTAAGAATTAACGGGTTTCCGAAATACCAGCAAATATTTTTTCACCCAATCTTGATGATACTTGGTGGTATTGATCAGTACACAAATCTCACTTGGCTCACCAAATTTTGTTCTCCTAGGTTGAAGCGTTCGTCTACAGTAGCAGTTTTTATATTTAGGTTTCCCTCTGTTCTCTCCTATACAGATAGATGAATTTGGAACTCTAAATCCAACATGGTTTGTAGGAGCTCTTGGAAACTTGACAAAATAAAGGAGTTCTCAGTTTTGTCTCTTGGTTTGTTTCCTCTTCAAGTAGCCCTAGGCACAGAGTGTGGAAAAGCACTTTCGTTGAAAGGGGTTGCCAAGCTTCCAAGAAATAACGAGTTTCCGAAATTACAGCAATTATTTTTTCACCCAATCTTGATGGTACTTGGTGGTAATGATCGGTTCACAAATCCCACTAGACTCACCAAATTTTGTTCTTCTATTTTGAATTATTCGTTTACAGTAGCCGTTTATATTTTTAGGTTTCCCTCTGTTCTCTCCTATATAGATAGATGATATTGGAACTCTAAATCCAACATGGTTTGTAGTAGCTCTTTGAAACTTCACAAAATAAAGGAGTTCTCAGTTTTGTCTCTATGGTTTGTTTCCTCTTCAAGTAGCCCTAGGCACAGACTGTGGAAAAGCTCTTTCATTGAGAGGGTTGCCAAGCTTCTAAGAAAAAAAGAGTTTCCGAAATACCAGCAAATATTTTTTCACCCAATCTTGATGATACTTGGTGGTAATGATCAGTACACAAGTCCCACTTGGCTCACCAAATTTTGTTCTCCTAGGTTGAAGCGTTCGTCTACAGTAGCAGTTTTTATTTTTAGGTTTCACTCTGTTCTCTCCAATATAGATAGATGAATTTGGAACTCTAAATCCAACATGGTTTGTAGTAGCTCTTTGAAACTTGAAAAAATAAAGGAGTTCTCAGTTTTGTCTCTATGGTTTGTTTCCTCTTCAAGTAGCCCTAGGCACAGACTGTGGAAAAGAACTTTCATTGAGAGGGGTTGCCAAGATTCTCAGAATTAACGAGTTTCCGAAATACTAGCAAATATTTTTTAACCCAATCTTGATGATACTTGGTGATAATGATCAGTACACAAATCCCTCTTGGCTCACCTAATTTTGTTCTTCTAGGTTGAAGCGTTCGTCTGCAGTAGCAGTTTTTATATTTAGGTTTCCTCTGTTCTCTCCTATATAGATAGATTAATTTGGAACTCTAAATCCAACATGGTTTGTAGTAGGTCTTTGAAACTTGAGAAACTAAAGGAGTTCTCAGTTCTGTCTCTATGGTTTGTTTCCTCTTCAATAGCCGTAGGAACAGAGTGTGGAAAAGCACTTTCATTGAGAAGGGTTGCCAAGCTTCTAAAAATCAACGAGTTTCCGAAATACCAGCAAATATTTTTCCACCCAATCTTGATGAAACTTGGTGGTAATGATCAGTACACAATTCCCACTTGGCTCACCAAATTTTGTTCTTCTAGGTTGAAGCGTTCGTCTACAGTAGCAGTTTTTATATAGGTTTTCCTCTGTTCTCTCCTATATAGATAGATGAATTTGGAAGTCTAAATCCTACATGGATTGTAGTAATTCTTTGAAACATGACCAAAAAAAGGAGTTCTCAGTTCTGTCTCTATGGTTTGTTTCCTCTTCAATAGCCGTAGGCACAGACTGTGGAAAAGAACTTTCATTGAGAGGGGTTGCCAAGCTTCTAAAATTAACGAGTTTCCGAAATACCAGCAAATATTTTTTCACCCAATCTTGATGATACGTGGTGGTAATGATCAGTACACAAATCCCACTTGGCTCACCAAATTTTGTTATTCTTTGTAGACGCGTTCATCTACAGTAGCAGTTTTTAAATTTAGGTTTCCCTCTGTTCTCTCTTATATAGATAGATGAATTTGGAATTCTAAATCCAACATTGTTCGTTGTAGCTCTTTGAAACTTGAAAAATAAAGGAGTTCTCAGTTTTGTCTCTATGGTTTGTTTCCTCTTCAAGTAACCCTAGGCACAGACTGTGGAAAGCACTTTCATTGAGAGGGGTTGCCAAGCTTCTAAGAATTAACGAGTTTCCGAAATACCAGCAAATATTTTTTCACCCATTCTTGATGATACTAGGTCGTATTGATCAATACACAAATCCCACTTGGCTCACCAAATTTTGTTCTTCTAGCTTGATGCGTTCGTTTACAGTAGCAGTTTTTATTTTTAGGTGTCACTGTGTTCTCTCCTATATAGATAGATGAATTTGGAACTCTAAATCCAACATGATTTGTAGTAGCTGTTTGAAACTTGACAAAATAGAGGAGTTTTCAATTTTGTCTCTATGGTTTGATTCCTCTTCAAGTATCCCTAGGCACAGACTGTGGAAAAGCACCTTCATTGAGAGGGGTTGCCAAGCTTCTAAGATATAACGAGTTTCCGAAACACCAGCAAATATTTTTTCACCCAATCTTGATGATACTTGGAGGTAATGATCAGTACACAAATCCCACTAGGCTCACCAAAGTTTGTTATTCTAGGTTTAAACATTCGTGTAGTGTAGCAGTTTTTATATTTAAGTTTCACTCTGTTCTCTCTTATATATATAGATGAATTTGGAAGGCTAAATTCAACACGGTTTGTAGTAGCTCTTTGAAACTTGACAAAATAAAGGAGTTCTCAGTTTTGTCTCTACGGTTTGTTTCCTCTTCAAGTAGCCCTAGGCACAGACGGTGGAAAAGCACTTTCCATGAGAGTGGTTGCCAAGCTTCTAAGAATTAACGAGTTTCCGAAATGCCAGCAAATATTTTTTCACCCAATCTTGATGATACTTTTAGGTAATGATCAGAACACAAATCCCACTAGGCTCACCAAAGTTTGTTATTCTAGGTTGAAGCGTTCGTCTACAGAAGCAGTTTTTATATTTAGGTTTCCCTCTGTTCTCTCATATATAGATAGATGAATTTGGAACTCTAAATCAAATATGGTTTGTAGTAGCTATTTGAAACTTGACAAAATAAAGGAGTTCTCAGTTTTGTGTCTATGGTTTGTTTCCTCTTCAAGTAGCCCTAGGCACAGACTGTGGAAATGCACTTTCATTGAGAGGGGTTGCCAAGCTTCTAAGAATTAACGAGTTTCCGAAATAGCAGCAAATATTTTTTCACCCAAACTTGATGATACTTGGTGGTCTTGATCAGTACACAGATCCCATTTGGCTAACCAAATTTTGTTCTTCTAGGTTGAAGTGTTCGTCTGCAGTAGCAGTTTTTATATTTAGGTTTCCATCTGTTCTCTCCTATATAGATAGATGACTTTGGAACTCTAAATCCAACATGATTAGTAGTAGCTCTTTGAAACTTGACAAAATAAAGGAGTTCTCAATTTTGTCTCTATGGTTTGATTCCTCTTCAAGTAGCCCTAGGCACGGACGGTGGAAAAGCACTTTCATTGAGAGGGGTTGCCAAGCTTCTAAGATATAACGAGTTTGCGAAACACCAGCAAATATTTTTTCACCCAATCTTCATTATACTTGGTGTCATGATCAGTACACAAATCCCACTTGGCTCACCAAATTTTGTTCTTCTAGGTTGAAGCGTTCGTCTACTTAGCAGTTTTATATTTAGGTTTCACTCTTTTCACTCCTATATAGATAGATGAATTTGGAAGTCTAAATCCAACATGGTTTGTAGTTGCTCTTTGAAACTTGACAAAATAAAGGAGTCTCAGTTTTGTCTCTATGGTTTGTTTCCTCTTCAAGTAACCCTTGGCACAGACTGTGGAAAAGCAATTTCATTGAGAGGGGTTGCCAAGCTTCAAAAATTACGAGTTTCCGAAATACCGCAAATATTTTTTCACCCAATCTTGATTATACTTGGTGGTAATGATCAATACACAAATCCCACTTGGCTCACCAAATTTTGTCTTCTATGTTGAAGCGTTCGTCTACAGTAGCAGTTTTTATATTTAGGTTTCCCTCTGTTCTCTCCTATATAGATAGATGAATTTGGAACACTAAATCCAACATGGTTTGTAGTAGCTCTTTGAAACTTTACAAAATAAGGAGTTCTCAGTTTTGTCTCTATGGTTTTTCCTCTACAAGTAGCCCTAGGCACAGAATGTGGAAAGCACTTTCATTGAGAGGGTTTGCCAAAACTTCTAAGAATTAACGGGTTTCCGAAATACCAGCAAATATTTTTTCACCCAATCTTGATGATACTTGGTGGTATTGATCAGTACACAAATCTCACTTGGCTCACCAAATTTTGTTCTCCTAGTTGAAGCGTTCGTCTACAGTAGCAGTTTTTATATTTAGGTTTCCCTCTGTTCTCTCCTATACAGATAGATGAATTTGGAACTCTAAATCCAACATGGTTTGTAGAGCTCTTGGAAACTTGACAAAATAAAGGAGTTCTCAGTTTGTCTCTTGGTTTGTTTCCTCTTCAAGTAGCCCTAGGCACAGAGTGTGGAAAAGCACTTTCGTTGAAAGGGGTTGCCAACCTTCCAAGAAATAACGAGTTTCCGAAATTACAGCAATTATTTTTTCACCCAATCTTGATGGTACTTGGTGGTAATGATCGGTTCACAAATCCCACTAGACTCACCAAAATTTTGTTCTTCTATTTTGAATATTCGTTTACAGTAGCCGTTTATATTTTTAGGTTTCCCTCTGTTCTCTCCTATATAGATAGATGATATTGGAACTCTAAATCCAACATGGTTTGTAGTAGCTCTTTGAAACTTCACAAAATAAAGGAGTTCTCAGTTTTGTCTCTATGGTTTGTTTTCCTCTTCAAGTAGCCCTAGGCACAGACTGTGGAAAAGCTCTTTCATTGAGAGGGTTGCCAAGCTTCTAAGAAAAAAAGAGTTTCCGAAATACCAGCAAATATTTTTTCACCCAATCTTGATGATACTTGGTGGTAATGATCAGTACACAAGTCCCACTTGGCTCACCAAATTTTGTTCTCCTAGGTTGAAGCGTTCGTCTACAGTAGCAGTTTTTATTTTTAGGTTTCACTCTGTTCTCTCCAATATAGATAGATGAATTTGGAACTCTAAATCCAACATGGTTTGTAGTAGCTCTTTGAAACTTGAAAAAATAAAGGAGTTCTCAGTTTTGTCTCTATGGTTTGTTTCCTCTTCAAGTAGCCCTAGGCACAGACTGTGGAAAAGAACTTTCATTGAGAGGGGTTGCCAAGATTCTCAGAATTAACAGAGTTTCCGAATACTAGCAAATATTTTTTAACCCAATCTTGATGATACTTGGTGATAATGATCAGTACACAAATCCCTCTTGGCTCACCAAATTTTGTTCTTCTAGGTTGAAGCGTTCGTCTGCAGTAGCAGTTTTTATATTTAGGTTTCCTCTGTTCTCTCCTATATGATAGATTAATTTGGAACTCTAAATCCAACATGGTTTGTAGTAGGTCTTTGAAACTTGAGAAACTTAAAGGAGTTCTCAGTTCTGTCTCTATGGTTTGTTTCCTCTTCAATAGCCGTAGGAACAGAGTGTGGAAAAGCACTTTCATTGAGAAGGGTTGCCAAGCTTCTAAAAATCAACGAGTTTCCGAAATACCAGCAAATATTTTTCCACCCAATCTTGATGAAACTTGGTGGTAATGATCAGTACACAATTCCCACTTGGCTCACCAAATTTTGTTCTTCTAGGTTGAAGCGTTCGTCTACAGTAGCAGTTTTTATATAGGTTTTCCTCTGTTCTCTCCTATATAGATAGATGAATTGGAAAGTCTAAATCCTACATGGATTGTAGTAATTCTTTGAAACATGACCAAAAAAAGAGTTCTCAGTTCTGTCTCTATGGTTTGTTTCCTCTTCAATAGCCGTAGGCACAGACTGTGGAAAAGAAACTTTCATTGAGAGGGGGTGCCAAGCTTCTAAAATTAACGAGTTTCCGAAATACCAGCAAATATTTTTTCACCCAATCTTGATGATACGTGGTGGTAATGATCAGTACACAAATCCCACTTGGCTCACCAAATTTTGTTATTCTTTGTAGACGCGTTCATCTACAGTAGCAGTTTTTAAATTTAGGTTTCCCTCTGTTCTCTCTTATATAGATAGATGAATTTGGAATTCTAAATCCAAACATTGTTCGTTGTAGCTCTTTGAAACTTGAAAATAAAGGAGTTCTCAGTTTGTCTCTATGGTTTGTTTCCTCTTCAAGTAACCCTAGCACAGACTGTGGAAAGCACTTTCATTGAGAGGGGTGCCAAGGCTTCTAAGAATTAACGAGTTTCCGAATACCAGCAAATATTTTTTCACCCAATCTTGATGATACTAGGTCGTATTGATCTATACACAAATCCACTTGGCTCACCAAATTTTGTTCTTCTAGCTTGATGCGTTCGATTACAGTAGCAGTTTTTATTTTTAGGTGTCACTGTGTTCTCTCCTAT
>NW_027515235.1:0-40093 GCF_048772815.1 Callospermophilus lateralis | reverse complement strand
CCTAAATATAAAAACTGATACTGTAGACGAACGCTTAAACCTAGAAGAACACAATTTCGTGAGCCAAGTGGGATTTGTGTACTGATCAATACCACCATGTATCATCAAGATTGGGTGAAAAAATATTTGCTGGTATTTCAGAACTCGTTTTTTCTTAGAAGCTTGGCAACCCCTCTCAATGAAAGTGCTTTTCCACAGTCTGTGCCTAGTGCTACTTGAAGAGGAAACAAACCATAGAGACAAAACTGATAACTCCTATATTTTGTCAAGTTTCAAAGAGCTACTACAAAACATTTTGGATTTAGAGTTCCAAATTCACCTATCTATATAGGAGAAAACATTGTGAAACCTAAATATTAAAACTGCTACTGTAGACGAAGGCTTCATCCTGAAAGAACAAAATTTGGTGAGCCAAGTGGGATTTGTGTACTTGTCATTAACACAACATATCATAACGATTGGGTGAAAAAGTATTTGATGGTATTTCAGAAACTCGTAATTTCTTGGACGCTTCCCAACCCCTTTCAATGAAAGTTTTTTCCACAGTCTGTGCCTAGGTGTGGTAAGCCATTGTTGTAAATTGTGGCAGCCATTAGAAGATGGCGCCGGCTTCCACTGTGGCCTGTGATAAACAAATTCCTTTGTGGAGAGTTGGCACGCTATCTCTTGCCACCCTATAAGAAAGATCCACGCGGCGGCTTAAGATTGGTACGTGGGAGGCTTTATTAGGCTGTGCTTGGGCCCTCGGGAGGGAGAAAGAAAGGGAGTCACTAAAAGATACTTAAATCAAGGCCTGAATAAACTGCTGAAAGAAGATTCCTGAGTTGCGTCTTCCTTGCAGGCAAGGGGTCGCGACAAGTGGTGCCGAGACCCGGGAACCAGAACTTTCAGCAGTCAGGGGTGGTGCACCAATTAGTCCCAGGTAAGGTGGGACCCGCGATTAAAGCGGAGATTAGTCCCAGGTTAATTGGGACCTGCGATTAAAGCAGAGATTAGTCCCAGGTTAATTGGGACCCCGGTTAAAGCGGAGATTAGTCCCAGACTAATTGGGACCCGCTGTCAAGGCGGCAGCTCCTCTGTAAAGCCAGAGAGAGCATTAAATCTTATTGCAGCTGCACTGTGTACTTTTGCGCTTACTTTCACTCTTGTTTGTTGTGTGTCTTTTGTTGTGTCATGGGTGCCGTATCTTCAAGTCCGCTTCTCCTGGCCCTAGATAACCTGTTACGTTCCAAGGGCCTAAAAGTGAAACGTAGTACTTTACAGAGATTTTTACAGAAGACAGATGTTATTGCACCGTGGTTTGCATTTTCTGGCAGTCTTACACTGCCTAGCTGGGATAAGTTAGGCACAGACCTTGACTTTGCTTCTGAGCAGGGCATATTAGAGGGTGGGGTGATACCCCTTTGGAAGATGATCCGTAGTTGCCTCGCAGATGGCAGATGTCAGGAAGCACTTACTAAAGGACAAGAAATTTTAGAGCAATTACATGAAGAAAGATCAGAAATGGCAGGCAGTGAGGTATTTCAGGAGGGTGGGAATGTGCGGAGCGAGAAACAGGGGAGGAAACAATTATCTCCGGCAGGCAGTGACGTATTTCAGGAGGATGGCAGTGTGCGAAGCGAGAAACAGGGGAGGAGGCGATTGTCTCTGGCACGGAGTGAAATATTTCAGGAGGAAAGGAATGTGCAGAGCGAGAAACGGGGGAGGAAATGCTTGTATCCAGATCTCAGTACACTGCGCACACTCCCATGCAAAAGTGGGTCAGAAGAGGAGGAGGATGAACAGGAGGAGCTCGGGAGACTGTCTCGGCAGCTAGGGAGTTTAACTATGGGAGAAGGAAACAAAAATAAACAGGAGCTCAAGAAAAATGATCCTCCGGACCCGCCGCCGTACGGTGAGGGTGTTTCGAGGAGAGCTTTCCATGCCCAAACATGGAGGGCTATTAATGCTGAGATGGGTCTTGCTTATCCAGTTTTCCAGGATGACAATAGGGGAAGATTCCATGAGCCCTTAGATTTCAAAATTGTGAAGACCCTGGCAGAGTCTGTGCGTACTTATGGGGTGGATGCCGCCTTCACATTAACTCAGGTGGAGAGTCTGTCTAGATACTGTATGACTCCCTCTGATTGGGCTAGCCTTGTTCGGGCTTGTGTTTCTCCAGGCAAATATTTGGACTGGAGAGCCTTTATGCTAGAGGGTGCTGTAGAGCAGGCTGCCCAAAACTATGCGGCGGGACACCCCCATTGGGACAAGGAAATGCTTTTGGGACAAGGCAGATTTGCTAATCAACAAACAGGATACCCCCCTGAGGTATATGAACAGATCAATAACATTTGTATCCGTGCATGGAAATCACTCCCAAATAGAGGAGAAGTGTCTGTCAATTTAACAAAAATCATGCAAGGCCCCACAGAACCTTTCTCGGACTTTGTTGCTAGGATGGTGGATGCCGCAGGAAAAATCTTTGGTGACCCTGATAGAGCAATGCCCTTGATTAAACAACTTGTTTTTGAGCAATGCACCAAAGAATGTAAAGCAGCAATCGCTCCTTATAAAAACAAGGGCATGGAAGCTTGGATGAAAGTGTGTAGAGAGCTTGGAGGACCTTTAACTAATGCAGGTCTTGCAGCTGCTGTCCTTCGGATTGCAAAAGGGGGCGGTCCTGGTGCCGGAACATGCTTCCATTGTGGTCAATCCGGCCATTTCAAACGTGACTGTCCCAAAAAAGGCAATTTTACTGGACCTCCTCGCGGTGGCCCTTCTAATAGCCCTCGTCAACCGGGGCTGTGTCCAAAATGCAAAAAGGGGAAGCATTGGGCAAGGGAGTGTAGATCAGTGAGGGACATCCATGGACAGCCTATTTCAGCTGGGCCAAAAAACGGCCAAAGGGGCCCCCGACCCCAGGGCCCGCAAATATATGGGGCAATGGAGAATGTCACACCCGAACCCGAGACATGGCCTTCTCTGCGCCATCCCACGAGATGCGGAGAGCCACTACAGGTGCCGCGGGATTGGACCTCTGTTCCACCTCCAGACTCGTATTAACACCTAAGATGGGAGTCCAATTGGTGGAAACTGAGTTCAAAGGGCCTTTACCCCCTGGCACTGTAGGTTTGTTAATTGGACGCGCATCCTCTATCCTACAAGGTCTTCATGTTTTCCCCGGAGTTGTAAACCCTGATACTGTAGGGGCAATAAAGGTTATGGTGGAAGCTCCAAGGGGCATTGTGTCTATCTCCCCAGGGGATCGGATTGCTCAATTGCTAATTTTGCCTAGTTTGCATAATCACTTCCCTGCTAACTCAATGTCACGGGCAGGAAATCAGATTGGTACCACCGGAGGAAATTGTGCCTATTTGTCACTGGATATGAGCAATCGCCCCACTTTGGAATTAAGCATAGAAGGTAAATCTATTGTGGGATTGCTGGACACAGGAGCAGATCGTAGTATCATAGCCCTTAAGGGCTGGTCTAGGGGATGGCCAGTGCAGGCTTCTGATCAATCCTTAAGAGGACTTGGATATGCCCAAGCCCCTCAAATCAGCTGTAGACATCTATCTTGGAAGGACTCGGAAGGACACGATGGTACCTTTCAGCCTTATGTACTTGATTTACCTATTTCTTTATGGGGCAGTGATCTGATGAAAGACATGGGGTTCACTCTTAGTAATGACTATTCCCCAGTGTCTCAACATATCATGCAAAATATGGGGTATAAGCCAGGTCTAGGACTAGGAAGGCACCTACAGGGACGTAAGCATCCTGTGCAAGGTCATCAAAAGCTTAACAGGTTTGGTCTGGGTTTTTCCTAGGGGCCACTGGGGCTCAAATACCCATAACATGGCTCACCGAGGAGCCTGTTTGGGTGCCTCAGTGGCCTCTTCCCTCGGTTAAACTGGCAGCAGCCCATGATCTAGTCAAAGAACAACTTGATTTGGGTCACATCCAACCTTCTACTTCTCCATGGAATACTCCCATATTTGTCATTAAGAAAAAATCAGGGAAGTGGCGCCTACTGCATGATCTACGAGCAGTTAATGCTCAGATGCAGCTTATGGGGCCCATTCAAAGAGGGCTGCCTCTGCTCTCCTCTGTTCCTCAAGGCTGGCATATAATTGTTATTGACATTAAAGACTGTTTCTTTTCCATTCCTTTGCATCCTAGAGATTCACAACGTTTTGCTTTCACCCTTCCCTCGTGTAATCATGAGGAACCAGATCAAAGGTTTGAGTGGGTGGTGTTGCCACAGGGGATGGCTAACAGTCCCACGATGTGCCAGATGTATGTGGGGAAGGCACTCGCACCTCTCAGACATAAGTATTCCTCCACCAAGATCATTCACTACATGGATGATGTGTTATTGGCCGCAAAATTAGAACAGACAGTTTATGAGGCTTATAAAGAACTCGTGATGCTGTTGGCTCAACATGGACTGCACATCGCACCTGAAAAGGTTCAAACGGGGGATTCTATCAGGTTCTTGGGAGCGACAATTGGGTATGACAAATTAAAACCACAAAAAATTACCATCAGGACTCAAGATCTCCGAACTTTAAATGATTTTCAAAAATTGCTGGGAGATATTAATTGGATAAGAGGATATTTACATATTCCTAATATTGTGCTCCAGCCTTTGTATGCTACTCTTAAGGGTGATCCAGATCTTGCTTCCCCTCGTAGCCTCACTACTGAGGCTAGAGCGACTCTTATAAAAGTAGAACAAGCTATACAGCATGCCACTCTATGCCGGCTCCAGAGTGATAAACCTTTCCAGTTATGTGTGCTTGCCACTATGCGGCAGCCTACTGGAGTACTGTGGCAAGATGGGCCTTTACTATGGATCCACCCACATGTATCCCCAGGAAAATCCTTAGAATATTATCCTGATGCTGTTGCAGCATTGGCACTTAAAGGGATTCAACAAAGCATTCAATTTTTCGGCCAATCACCTTCTTCTCTTATCATACCCTACACTAAAGCTCAACTTAATGTTTTATGTGCTACTCTAGACAACTGGGCTATTCTGTGTTGCTCGTTTCAAGGGAGTATTGATAATCACTACCCTTCTCATCCATTACTCCATTTTGTTAAAGAACATCCCATCATTTTCCCTAAGGTAACTTCATCCAGTCCAATTCCGGGGGCTGTTAACATTTTTACTGATGGTTCCAAGTCTGGAATGGGAGCCTACGTAATTAATGACTCTCCCCCTATCCAGCATCAATTTGCTCCTGGAAATCCACAATGGGTAGAACTACAAATTGTTATTGAAGTTTTTAAACAGTGTTCTTTTCCTTTTAATCTTATTTCAGACTCCAGCTATGTGGTACAAGCACTAAAAGTCCTGGAGGCCGTGGGAACTATTAGTGATGCCCACAATGTGTCTGTTTACTTTACTCAGCTTCAACAGCTTATCTCTAACCGCACTGCTTCTTTTTATCCAATGCATATCAGGGCTCACACCTCTCTTCCTGGTCCGTTATCCCAAGGTAATGCCTGTGCGGACTTAGCCACTAGAAGTCAATTGATATGCTTGGCTTCCTCCTTAGAGGGGGCTAAATTGTTTCACCAAAACTTCCATGTTAATGCATTAACGTTGCGCAGGCGTTTTTCCATTTCAAGAGCGGATGCTCGGCAGATAATATTGCAATGTCCCCATTGTGTCACATTTCTTCATCCCCCTAATTATGGAGTAAACCCATGGGGATTAAAGCCATTGGTTGTTTGGCAAATGGATGTGACACATATACCTGACTTTGGTAACCTTAAGTATGTGCATGTTTCCGTTGATACGTGCTCTGGAATTATCCATGCTTCTGCTTTATCGGGAGAAAAGGCACGTAATGTCATTACTCACTGTTTAGAGGCATGGGCAGCATGGGGTGCACCTGCATCCCTTAAGACTGATAATGGACCTGCTTATACTGGCAGACAATTTACAGCCTTTTGTTCTACTATGGGAGTGCAACTTACTCATGGTTTACCTTATAATCCTCAAGGACAAGGCATTGTTGAGCGTGCTCATCGCACCTTAAAGGAAACTTTACAAAAACAAAAAGGGGGAATAGGAGCTGAACACACTCCTAAAGAACGCCTGTCCTTAGCTCTCTTTACCATTAATTTTTTGAATTTGGATATTCATGGTCGCTCTGCGGCCGATAGACATGTGTCCCCTCAGCCCTCTGTGATTGGCTATGTTAAGTGGGAGGATGTTCTTACGGGCCAATGGAATGGCCCTGACCCTGTGCTGACATGGGCACGAGGATCGGTATGTGTTTTTCCCCAGGATCGTACAGAACCGTTGTGGGTCCCTGAACGCTTGACAAGAAGAGTCTCGACACCAGCTGACCAGCAACAAGAGATACCACAACAATCCTGTGATGAGGATCTTCATTCTGCTAAGTGCTCTGGCTCTGGTGCTGGTGCCGATGGCACAGGCGACACCAATGCGGTGGTGGGCAGTGGCATGGGCATGGCCAATGCCGATGCCAGTTCACGGTAATTCTAGTGTCCTCCCCACTCTTTTTTCAACCTCATGTGAGATGTCTGCTCCCTGTGCTTCTACTAGAGGGGACATGGAGAGAATTTTTAATCAATCTCAAGTTAATCTTACAGGAGTTTTTTGTTTCAGCCTTAGAAACGCTAATTGCATTAGCCTTAAGACCAAAAATTTGACTAACTGGGAGGACCCATTGCGGTCCAATCAGGTCTCAGGAAGCATTATTAGTGCTGTATTGAGCAAAGTAGCTTCAGGGAGGCAATCAGGCTCAGGGACCCCCGCAAACAGCAGCTCTGCTCTCAACATAACTACCTTGGCTATTATCTCCGAGGTACTAATCCCAGTGCCTCCTTCTTCTAGTAGTATTTATAATGCCACTCATTTTAAGGCCTCTCCTTACTGTTCCCCTAATCTTGGTTTCCCCCCAACATTTATGCCTTGTCAGGATCATTCTTGGGAGAAACATCAGGTTGCTAAAGGTTTCTCTTTTTCCCCCTCTCTTAATAGGTATGTTTATAACTTCAACAATAGTGCCAGCTCCTCTACAGGAGTAGGTTGGTCCTGGTTTCAATGGCTGATTTCTAATGAAAAGGGGGCTTCAGCCGATATTTCTGCATTGGCTCAGTTGCTAGGAGCCAAAAGTTGGCTGGCTAATTTTTCTGGTACTGTTAGGGAAAGTGAACAAGGTAATAGACTTACATCTGTTTCTTTCAACTCTCTGTTGTATAATGCCACATTGCCTCCTGCAATGGTCTGTGTCCAATCCCCCTTCTTATTCCTTTTGGCTAAGGCCACCTCATTGGGGATGCTGGATTGTTCTCATACTACCTGTCTCTTATCTGAGTGTTGGAATGGTTCCTGGACTGTAGCAGTGGTTATGAAAATTCCAACTTTCGTCCCAATCCCGGTCACTGCGGATCCTAATAAATTCCCTATTGTTGAGCTACTTAGAGTCCACAGAGATTTTGGAATCACAGCGGCTATAGTGACATCCGTGGCGATATCTGCTGCTGCAGAGGTTACGGCCAAAGTGGCTATGGCCAATCAAGTACAAACTGCTGCCACCATTAATCAAGTTGTCCAACAAACTTCCACCATACTTGAATCCCAAAATACAATTAATCAATATATTTTGTCAGGGATTTTAGCTGCCAACCAAAGAATAGATTTACTCCAAGCTCAGGTAGAAGAATTGGCTGACTTAGTACTTTTGGGTTGTGTTGACCAACGTGCACATTGATGCATAACCTCTGTCAGATTTAATGATTCCAGGAATGCTTCCCGCATCATTGGCGAATATTTGGCTGGAAATTGGTCCATGGAAGCGGAAGACATGATCCAGTCTCAACTAACCCAGATAGCTGTCTTGAATAACACCCGTGTTGATCCCGTGACTTTGGGTCAATTCACCGATTGGATATCTTCTGCTTTTTCCTTTTTTAAAGAGTGGGTGGGGGTAGGCATTTTTGGTGCAATGTGTTGCTTCGGTATGTTTCTCTGTTTGTGGTTTCTCTGTCGCCTCAAGGCCCGCAATGCTCACGATAAGGCTATGATCATCCAAGCTCTTGCAGCTTTAGAAAATGGCAACTCACCTCAAGTCTGGCTTGCGCAGCTTAAACAGTAAATCTTTGACATGGTCGTTGCACCCCAAGTTGTTATAACATTGCACTGGGATCGATATGTCTTTCCTCGTTATTCTCTTAGTGTTGGAAAGCCCTTGCACTCTGCCGGTCTTGCTGCCATTGCACGCAGGTGGGTTTCCACACTAATGCTTCTCTATCGCCTTAAAGTCCGTGCCTTTCTTTCAGGGTGCTGTCAACTCGTTTGTCGTTGTATACAGCCACAGAACAGCCTCAGCTGTCCCCCTTCGTCCACCTTCATCACGATGCAGGATGCGAGGCAAAGCACTGCACTTGAGTGATCCCTCAACGGACCTCAAGGAAAGCATGTCCTATTGCATGCGGGTTTGACGTCCACACCCCCGCCCTACGAAAAAAGGCGTCGGCTGATATGGGGTCAGGTCTGGGGAAGGCGCCTCCTTAGGACTGAACCATACATTGCAGCCACTTCTGCACAGTAGGATAGACCTCTACTTTCGCCTGCATTGTTTAATAAATTAGAAGGGGGAACTGTGGTAAGCCATTGTTGTAAATTGTGGCCGCCATTAGAAGATGGCGCCGGCTTCCACTGTGGCCTGTGATAAACAAATTCCTTTGTGGAGAGTTGGCACGCTATCTCTTGCCACCCTATAAGAAAGATCCAAGCGGCGGCTTAAGATTGGTACGTGGGAGGCTTTATTAGGCTGTGCTTGGGCCCTCGGGAGGGAGAAAGAAAGGGAGTCACTAAAAGATACTTAAATCAAGGCCTGAATAAACTGCTGAAAGAAGATTCCTGAGTTGCGTCTTCCTTGCGGGCAAGGGGTCGCGACACCTAGGGCTACATGAAGAGGAAACAAATCATAGAGACAAACTGAAAACTACGTTTTTTGGCAAGTTTCAAACAGCTACTAGAAACCATGTTGGATTTAGAGTTCCAAATTTATCTATCTATATAGGAGAGAACAGAGGGAAACCTAAAAATATAAACTGCTACTGTAAACGAACGCTTCAAACTAGAAGAACAAAATTTGGTGAGTCAAGTGGGATTGGTGTACCGATCATTACCACCAAGTACCATGAAGATTGCGTAAAAAAATATTTGCTGATATTTCGGAAACTCGTTATTTCTTGGAAGCCTGGCAACCCCTTTCAATGAAAGTGCTTTTCCACAGTCTGTGCCTAGGGCTACTTGAAGAGGAAACAAACCATAAAGACAAAACTGAGAACTACTTTACTTTGTCAAGTTTCAAAGAGCTACTACAAACCATGTTGGATTTAGAGTTCCAAATTCATCTATCTATATAGGAAAGAACAGAGTGAAACCTAAATATAAAAACTGCAACTGTAGACGAACGCCTAAACCTAGAAGAACAAAATTTGGTGAGCCAAGTGGGGTTTGTGTACTGATCATTACCACCAAGTATCATCAAGATTGGGTGAAAAAATACAGGCTGGTATTTCGGAAACTCGTTATTTCTTAGAAGCTTGGCAACCCCTCTCAATGAAAGTGCTTTTCCACAGTCTGTGCCTAGGGCTACTTGAAGAGGAAACAAACCATAGAGACAAAACTGACAACTTCTTTCTTTTGTCAAGTTTCAAAGAGATACTACCAACCATGTTGGATTTAGAGTTCCAAATTTATCCATCTATATAGGAGAGAACAGAGGGAAACCAAAAAATAAAACCTGCTACTGTAGACGAACGTTTCAACCTAGAAGAACAAAATTTGGTGAGCCAAGTGGGATTTGTGTACTTGTCATTACACCACGTAATCTCAAGATTGGGTGAAAAAATATTTGCTTATATTTCGGAAACTCGTAATTTCTTGGAAGATTGGCAACCCCTTTCAATGAAAGTGCTTTTCCACAGTCTCTGCCTAGGGCTACTTGAAGAGAATATAAACCATAGAGAAAAAACTGAGAACTCCTTTATTTTGTCAAGTTTCAAAGAGCTACTAGAAACCATGTTGGATTTAGAGTTCCAAATTCATCTATCTAAATAGGAGAGAACAGAGGGAAACCTAATAATAAATACTGCTATTGTTAACCAACGCTTCAACCTAGAAGAACAAAATTGGGTGAGCCAAGTGAGATTTGTGTACTTGTCATTACCACCACGTATCCTCAAGATTGGGTGAAAAAATATTTGCTGGTATTTTAGAAACTCGTTATTTCTTGGTAGCTTGCCAACCCCTTTCAATGAAAGTGTTTTAACACAGTCTGTGCCTAGGGCTACTTGAAGAGGAAACAAACCATAAAGACAAAACTGAGAACTCCTTTATTTTGTCAAGTTTCAAAGAGCTTCTACGAACTATGTTGGATTTAGAGTTCCAAATTCATCTATCTATACAGGAGTGAGCAGAGGGAAACCTAAATATAAAAACTGCTACTGTAGACGAACGCTTCAACCTAGAAGAACAAAATTTGGTGAGCTAAGAGGGATTTGTGTACTGTTCATTACCACCAAGTATCATCAAGATTGGGTGAAAAAGTGTTTGCTCGTATTTCGGAAACTCGTTAATTCTTAGAAGCTTGGCAACCCCTCTCAATGAAAGTGTTTTTCCACAGACTGTGCCTAGGGCTACTTGAAGAGGAAACAAACCATTGAACAAAACTGAGAACTCCTTTATTTTGTCAAGTTTCAAAGAGCTACTACAAACCATGTTGGATTTAGAGTTCCATATTCATCTATCTATATAGGAGAGAGCAGAGGGAAACCTAAATATAAAAACTGCTACTGTAGGCGAACGCTTCAACCTAGAAGAACAAAATTTGGTGAGCCAAGTGGGATTTGTGAACTGTTCATTACCACCAAGGATCATCAAGATTGGGTGAAAAAATATTTGCTAAAAATCGGAAACTCGTTAATTCTTAGAAGCTTGGCAGCCCCTCTCGATGAAAGTGCTTTTCCACAGTCTGTGCCTAGGGCTACTTGAAAATGAAACAAACTATAGAGAAAAAACTGAGAACTTCTTTATATTGTCAAGTTTTCAAGAGCTACTTCGAACCATGTTGGATTTGAGTTCCAAATTCATCTAACTATATAGGAGAGAACAGAGGGAAACCTAAATATAAAAACTGCTACTGTAGACGAACGCTTCAACCTAGAAGAACAAAATTTGGTGAGCCAAGTGGGATTTGTGTACTGATCATTACCACCAAGTATCATCAAGATTAGGTGAAAAAATTTTTGCTGTTATTTCGGAAAATCGTTAATTCTTAGAAGCTTGGCAACCCTTCTCAATGAAAGTAATTTTCAACTGTCTGTGCCTAGGGCTACTTGAAGAGGAAACAAACCATTGAGACAAAACTGAGAACTCCTTTATTTTGTCAAGTTTCAAAGAGCTACTACGAACCATGGTGGATTTAGAGTTCCAAATTCATCTATCTATATAGGAGACAACAGAGGAAAAGATAAATATAAAAACTGCCACTGTAGACGAACGCTTCAACCTAGTAGAACAAATTTTGGTGAGAAAAGTGGGATTTGTGTACTGATCATTACCACCAAGTATCATCAAGATTGGTTAAAAAAAATATTTGCTGGTATTTCGGAAACTCGTTAATTCTTAGAAGCGTGGAAACCCCTCTCGATGAAAGTGCTTTTCCACAGTCTGTGCCTTGGGCTACTTGAATAGGAAACAAACCATAGAGACAAAACTGAGAACTCCTTTATTTTGTCAAGTTTCAAAGAGCTACTACGAACCATGTTGGATTTAGAGTTCCAAATTCATCTATCTATATAGGAGAGAGCAGAGGGAAACCTAAATATAAAAACTGCTACTGTAGGCGAACGCTTCAACCTAGAAGAACAAAATTTGGTGAGCCAAGTGGGATTTCTGAACTGATCATTACCACCAAGGATCATCAAGATGGGTGAAAAAATATTTGCTGGAAAATCGGAAACTCGTTAATTCTTAGAAGCTTGGCAGCCCCTCTCAATGAAAGTGCTTTTCCACAGTCTGTGCCTAGGGCTACTTGAAAATGAAACAAACTATAGAGAAAAAACTGAGAACTTCTTTATATTGTCAAGTTTCCAAGAGCTACTTCGAACCATGTTGGATTTAGAGTTCCAAATTCATCTAGCTATATAGGAGAGATCAGAGGGAAACCTAAATATAAAAACTGCTTATGTAGATGGACGCTTCAACCTAGAAGAACAAAATTTGGTGAGCCAAGTGGGATTTGTGTACTGATCATTACCACCAAGTATCATCAAGATTGGGTGAAAAAATATTTGCTGGTATTTGGGAAACTAGTTATTTCTTAGAAGCTTGGCAACCCCTCTCGATGAAAGTGCTTTTCCACAGTCTGTGCCTAGGGCTCCTTGAAGAGGAAACAAACCATAGAGACAAAACTGAGAACTCCTTTATTTTGTCAAGTTTCAAAGAGCTTCTACGAACTATGTTGGATTTAGAGTTCCAAATTCATCTATCTATACAGGAGTGACAGAGGGAAACCTAAATATAAAAACTGCTAATGTAGACGAATGCTTCAACCTAGAAGAACAATATTTGGTGAGCTAAGAGGGATTTGTGTACTGATCATTACCACCAAGTATCATCAATATTGGGTGAAAAAGTGTTTGCTCGTATTTCGGAAACTCGTTTATTCTTAGAAGCTTGGCAACCCCTCTCAATGAAAGTGTTTTTCCACAGACTGTGCCTAGGGCTACTTGAAGAGGAAACAAACCATTGAACAAAACTGAGAACTCTTTTATTTTGTCAAGTTTCAAAGAGCTACTACAAACCATGTTGGATTTAGAGTTCCAAATTCATCTATGTATATAGGAGAGAGCAGATGGAAACCTAAATATAAAAACTGCTACTGCAGGCGAACGCTTCAACCTAGAAGAACAAAATTTGGTTAGCCAAGTGGGATTTGTGAACTGTTCATTACCACCAAGGATCATCAAGATTGGGTGAAAAAATATTTGCTAAAAATCGGTACTCGTTAATTCTTAGAAGCTTGGCAGCCCCTCTCGATGAAAGTGCTTTTCCACAGTCTGTGCCTAGGGCTACTTGAAAATGAAACAAACTATAGAGAAAAAACTGAGAACTTCTTTATATTGTCAAGTTTTCAAGAGCTACTTAGAACCATGTTGGATTTGAGTTCCAAATTCATCTAACTATATAGGAGAGAACAGAGGGAAACCAAAATATAAAAACTGCTACTGTAGACGAACGCTTCAACCTAGAAGAACAAAATTTGGTGAGCCAAGTGGGATTTGTGTACTGATCATTACCACCAAGTATCATCAAGATTAGGTGAAAAAATTTTTGCTGTTATTTCGGAAACTCGTTAATTCTTAGAAGCTTGGCAACCCTTCTCAATGAAAGTAATTTTCAACTGTCTGTGCCTAGGGCTACTTGAAGAGGAAACAAACCATTGAGACAAAACTGAGAACTCCTTTATTTTGTCAAGTTTCAAAGAGCTACTACGAACCATGGTGGATTTAGAGTTCCAAATTCATCTATCTATATATTAGACAACAGAGGGAAACCTAAATATAAATACTGCTACTGTAGACGAACGCTTCAACCTAGTAGAACAAATTTTGGTGAGAAAAGTGGGATTTGTGTACTGATCATTACCACCAAGTATCATCAAGATTGGGAGAAAAAATACAGGCTGGTATTTCAGAAACTCGTTAATTCTTAGAAGCTTGGAAACCCCTCTCAATAAAATTGCTTTTCCACAGTCTGTGCCTAGGGCTACTTGAACAGGAAACAAACCATAGCTACAAAACTGAGAACTTCTTTATTTTGCCAAGTTTCAAAGAGCTTCTACGAACCATGTTGGATTATAGTTCCAAATTAATCTATCTATATAGGAGTGAGCAGAGGGAAACATAAATATAAAAACTGCTACTGTAGACGAACGCTTCAAACTAGAAGAACAAAATTTGGTGAGCCAAGTGGGAGTTGTGTACTGAACATTACCACTATGTATCATCAAGATTGGGTGAAAAAGTTTTTGCTCGTATTTCGGAAATTAGTTAAATCTTAGACGCTCTGCAACCTCTCTCAATGAAAGTGCTTTTCCACAGTGCGCCTAGGGCTACTTGAAGAGGAAACAAACCATAGAGACAAAACTGAGAACTCCTTTATTTTGTAAAGTTTAAAAGAGCTACTGCAAACCATGTTGCATTTAGAGTTCCAAAACATCTATCTATATAGGATAGAACAGAGGGAAAACGAAATATAAAAACTACTAATGCAGACGAACGCTTCAACATAGAAGAACAAAATTTGGTGAGCCAAGTGGGATTTGTGTACTGATCATTACCACCAAGTATCATCAAGATTGGGTGAAAAAGTGTTTGCTCGTATTTCGGAAACTCGTTAATTCTTAATAGCTTGGCAACCCCTCTCAATGAAAGTGTTTTTCCACAGACTGTGCCTAGGGCTACTTGAAGAGGAAACAAACCATTGAACAAAACTGAGAACTCTTTTATTTTGTCAAGTTTCAAAGAGCTACTACAAACCATGTTGGATTTAGAGTTCCAAATTCATCTATCTATATAGGAGAGAGCAGAGGGAAACCTAAATATAAAAACTGCTACTGTAGGCGAACGCTTCAACCTAGAAGAACAAAATTTGGTTAGCCAAGTGGGATTTGTGAACTGTTCATTACCACCAAGGATCATCAAGATTGGGTGAAAAAATATTTGCTAAAAATCGGTACTCGTTAATTCTTAGAAGCTTGGCAGCCCCTCTCGATGAAAGTGCTTTTCCACAGTCTGTGCCTAGGGCTACTTGAAAATGAAACAAACTATAGAGAAAAAACTGAGAACTTCTTTATATTGTCAAGTTTTCAAGAGCTACTTAGAACCATGTTGGATTTGAGTTCCAAATTCATCTAACTATATAGGAGAGAACAGAGGGAAACCAAAATATAAAAACTGCTACTGTAGACGAACGCTTCAACCTAGAAGAACAAAATTTGGTGAGCCAAGTGGGATTTGTGTACTGATCATTACCACCAAGTATCATCAAGATTAGGTGAAAAAATTTTTGCTGTTATTTCGGAAACTCGTTAATTCTTAGAAGCTTGGCAACCCTTCTCAATGAAAGTAATTTTCAACTGTCTGTGCCTAGGGCTACTTGAAGAGGAAACAAACCATTGAGACAAAACTGAGAACTCCTTTATTTTCTCAAGTTTCAAAGAGCTACTACGAACCATGGTGGATTTAGAGTTCCAAATTCATCTATCTATATATTAGACAACAGAGGGAAACCTAAATATAAATACTGCTACTGTAGACGAACGCTTCAACCTAGTAGAACAAATTTTGGTGAGAAAAGTGGGATTTGTGTACTGATCATTACCACCAAGTATCATCAAGATTGGGAGAAAAAATACAGGCTGGTATTTCGGAAACTCGTTAATTCTTAGAAGCTTGGAAACCCCTCTCAATAAAATTGCTTTTCCACAGTCTGTGCCTAGGGCTACTTGAACAGGAAACAAACCATAGCTACAAAACTGAGAACTCCTTTATTTTGCCAAGTTTCAAAGAGCTTCTACGAACCATGTTGGATTATAGTTCCAAATTAATCTATCTATATAGGAGAGAACAGAGGGAAACCTAAATATAAAAACTGCTACTGTAGACGAACGCTTCAACCTAGAAGAACAAAATTTGGTGAGCCAAGTTGGAGTTGTGTACTGATCATTACCACTACGGATAATCAAGATTGGGTGAAAAAATATTTGCTGGAATATCGGAAATTGGTTAATTCTTAGAAGCTTGGTAGCCCCTCTCGATGAAATTGCTTTTCCACAGTCTTTGCCTGGGGCTACTTGAAAAGGAAACAAACCATGGAGAAAAAACAGAGAACTCCTTTATATTGTCAAGTTTCCAAGAGCTAATATGAACCATGTTGGATTTAGAGTTTCAAATTCATCTCTGTATATAGGAGAGAACAGAGGGAAACCTAAATATAAAAACTGCTAATGTAGACGAACGCTTCAACCTAGAAGAACAAAATTTGGTGGGCCAAGTGGGATTTGTGTACTGATCATTACCACCAAGTATCATCAAGATTAGGTGAAAAAAATTTTGCTGGTATTTCGGAAACTCGATAATTCTTAGAAGCTTGGCAACCCCTCTCAATGAAAGTGCTTTTCCACAGTCTGTGCCTTGGGCTACTTGAATAGGAAACAAAAAATAGAGACAAAACTGAGAACTCCTTTATTTTGTCAAGTTTCAAAGAGCTACTACAAACCATGTTGGATTTACAGTTCCAAATTCATCTATCTATATAGGAGAGAACAGAGGGAATCCTAAATATAAAAACTGCTACTGTACACGAATGCTTCAACCTAGAAGAACAAAATTTCGTGAGCCAAGTGGGATTTGTGTACTGATCATTACCACCAAGTATCCTGAAGATTGGTTGAAAAAATATTTGCTGGTATTTCGTAAACTCGATAATTCTTAGAAGCTTGGCAACCCCTCTCAATGAAAGTGTTTTTCCAAAGTCTGTGCTTAGGGCTACTTAAAGAGGAAACAAACCATAGAGACAAAAGTGAGAACTCCTTTATTTTGTCAAGTTTCAAAGAGCTACTACACACCATGTTGGATTTAGAGTTCCATATTCATCTATCTATATAGGAGAGAACAGAGGGAAACCTAAATATAAAAACTGCTACTGTAGACGAAGGCTTCAACCTAGAAGAACAAAATTTGGTGAGCCAAGTTGGAGTTGTGTTCTGATCATTACCACTACGGATAATCAAGATTGGGTTAAAAAATATTTGCTGGTATTTCGGAAACTCGTTAATTCTTAGAAGCTTGGCAACACCTCTCAATGAAAGTGCTTTTCCACAGTCTGTGCATAGGGCTACTTGAATAGGAAACAAAAAATGGAGACAAAACTGAGAACTCCTTTATTTTGTCAAGTTTCAAAGAGCTACTACAAACCATGTTGGATTGAGAGGTCCAAATTCATCTTTCTATATAGGAGAGAACAGAGGGAAACCTAAATATAAAAAACTGCTACTGTACACGAATGCTTCAACCTAGAAGAACAAAATTTCGTGAGCCAAGTGGGATTTGTGTACTGATCATTAACACCAAGTATCATCAAGATTGGGTGAAAAAATATTTGCTGGTATTCGGAAACTCGATAATTCTTAGAAGCTTGGCAACCCCTCTCAATGAAAGTGCTTTTCCACAGTCTGTGCTTAGGGCTACTTGAAGAGGAAACAAACAATAGAGACAAAACTGAGAACTCCTTTATTTTGTCAAGTTTCAAAGAGCTACTACACACCATATTGGATTTAGAGTTCCATATTCATCTATCTATATAGGAGAGAACAGAGGGAAAGCTAAATATAAAAACTGCTACTGTAGACGAACGCTTCAACCTAGAAGAACATAATTTGGTGAGCCAAGTGGGATTTGTGTACTGATCATTACCACCAAGTATCATCAAGTTTGGGTGAAAAAATATTTGCTGGTATTTTGGAAACTCGTTAATTCTTAGAAGGTTGGCAACCCTTCTCAATGAAAGTGCTTTTCCACAGTCTGGGCCTAGGGCTGCTTGAAGAGGAAACAAACCATAGAGACAAAACTGAGAACTCCTTTATTTGTCAAGTTTCAAAGAGCTACTACAAACCATGTTGGATTGAGAGTTCCAAATTCATCTATCTATATAGGAGAGAGCAGAGGGAAACCTAAATATAAAAACTGCTACTGTAGACGAACGCTTCAACCTAGAATAACAATATTTGGTGAGCCAAGTGGGATTTGTGAACTGATCATTACCACCATGTATCATCAAGATTGGGTGAAAAACAATTTGCTGGTGTTTCGGAAACTCGTTAATTCTTAGAAGCTTGGCAACCCCGCTCAATGAAAGAGCTTTTCCACAGTCTGTTCTTAGGGCTACTTGAATAGAAAACAAAAAATAGAGACAAAACTGAAAACTCCTTTATTTTGTCAAGTTTCAAAGAGCTACTACAAACCATGTTGGATATATAGTTCCAAATTCATCTGTCTATATAGGAGAGAACAGAGGGAAACCTGAATATAAAAACTGCTACTGTACACGTATGCTTCAACCTAGAACAACAAAATTTGGTGAGCCAAGTGGGATTTGTGTACTGATCATTACCACCAAGTATCATCAAGATTGGGTGAAAAAATATTTGCTGGTATTTCGGAAACTCGATAATTCTTAGAAGCTAGGCAGCCACTCAATTAAAGTGCTTTTCCACAGTCTGTGCTTAGAGCTACTTGAAGAGGAAACAAACCATAGAGACAAAACTGAGAACTCCTTTATTTTGTCAAGTTTCTAAGAGCTTCTACGAACCATGTTGGATGTAGAGTTCCAAATTCATCTATCTATTTAGGAGAGAGTAGAGGGAAACCTAAAGATAAAAACTGCTAATGTAGACGAACGCTTCAACCTAGAAGAACAAAATTTGGTGAGAAAAGTGGGATTTGTGAACTGATCATTACCACCAAGGATCATCAAGATAGGTTGAAAAAATATATGCTGGAATATCAGAAACTCGTTAATTCTTAGAAGCTTGGCAGCCAATCTCGATGAAAGTGCTTTTCCACAGTCTGTGCCATGTCTACTTGAAAAGGAAACAAACTATAGAGAAAAAACTGAGAACTCCTTTATATTGTCAAGTTTCCAAGAGCTACTTCGAACCATGTTGGATTTAGAGTTCCAAATTCATCTATCTATATAGGAGAGAACAGAGGGAAACCTAAATATAAAAACTGCTACTGTAGACGAACGCTTCAACCTAGAAGAACATAATTTGGTGAGCCAAGTGGGATTAGTGTACTGATCATTACTACCAAGTATCATCAAGATTGGGTGAAAAAATATTTGCTGGTATTTTGGAAACTCGTTAATTCTTAGAAGGTTGGCAACCCTTCTCAATGAAAGTGCTTTTCCACAGTCTCTGCCTAGGGCTACTTGAAGAGGAAACAAACCATAGAGACAAAACTGAGAACTCCTTTATTTTTCAAGTTTCAAAGAGCTACTACAAACCATGTTGGATTGAGAGTTCCAAATTCATCTATCTATATAGGAGAGAGCAGAGGGAAACCTAAATATAAAAACTGCTCCTGTAGACGAACGCTTCAACCTGGAAGAACAAAATGGTGAGCCAAGTGGGATTTGTGTACTGATCATTACCACCAAGTATCATCAAGTTTGGGTGAAAAAATATTTGCTGGTATTTTGGAAACTCGTTAATTCTTAGAAGGTTGGCAACCCTTCTCAATGAAAGTGCTTTTCCACAGTCTGGGCCTAGGGCTGCTTGAAGAGGAAACAAACCATAGAGACAAAACTGAGAACTCCTTTATTTGTCAAGTTTCAAAGAGCTACTACAAACCATGTTGGATTGAGAGTTCCAAATTCATCTATCTATATAGGAGAGAGCAGAGGGAAACCTAAATATAAAAACTGCTACTGTAGACGAACGCTTCAACCTAGAATAACAATATTTGGTGAGCCAAGTGGGATTTGTGAACTGATCATTACCACCATGTATCATCAAGATTGGGTGAAAAACAATTTGCTGGTGTTTCGGAAACTCGTTAATTCTTAGAAGCTTGGCAACCCCTCTCAATGAAAGTGCTTTTCAACAGTCTGTGATTAGGGCTACTTGAAGAGGAAACAAACATAGAGACAAAACTGAGAACTCCTTTATTTTGTCAAGTTTCAAAGAGCTACTACACACCATGTTGGATTTAGAGTTCCATATTCATCTATCTATATAGGAGAGAACAGAGGGAAACCTAAATATAAAAACTGCTACTGTAGACAAACGCTTCAACCTAGAAGAACAAAATTTTGTGAGCCAAGAGAGATTTGTGTGCTGATCATTACCACCAAGTATCATCAAGATTGGGTGAAAAAATATTTGCTGGTATTTCGGAAACTCGTTAATTCTTAGAAGCTTTGCCAACCCTCTCAATGAAATTGCTTTACCTCAGTCTGTGCCTAGGGCTACTTGAAGAGGAAACAAACCATAGAGACAAAACTGAGAACTCCATTATTTTGTCAAGTTTCAAAGAGCTACTACGAACCATGTTGGATTGAGAGTTCCAAATTCATCTAACTATTTACGAGAGAGCAGAGGGAAACCTAAATATAAAAGCTGCTACTGTAGACGAACGCTTCAACCTAGAAGAACAAATTTTGGTGAGCCAAGTGGGATTTGTGTACTGATCATTACCACCAAGTATCATCAAGATTGGGTAAAAAAAATATTTGCTGGTATTTCAGAAACTCGTTAATTCTTAGAAGCTTGGCAACCCCTCTCGATGAAAGTGCTTTTCCACAGTCTGTGCCTAGGGCTACTTGAAGAGGAAACAAACCATAGAGACAAACCTGAGATCTCCTTTATTTTGTCAAGTTTCAAAGAGCTACTACGAACCATGTTGGATTGAGAGTTCCAAATTCATCTAACAAATTACGAGAGAGCAGAGGGAAAACTAAATATAAAAACTGCTACTGTAGACGAACGCTTCAACCTAGAAGAACAAAATTTTGTGAGCCAAGTGGGATTTGTGTACTGATCATTACCATCAAGTATCATCAAGATTGGGTGAAAAAATATTTGCTGGTATTTCGGAAACTCGTTAATTCTTAGAAGCTTCGCAACCCCGCTCAATGAAAGTGCTTTTCCACAGTCTGTGCCTAGGGCTACTTGAAGAGGAAACAAACCATAGAGACAAAACTGAGAACTCCTTTATTTTGTCAATTTCAAAGAGCTACTACAAACCATGTTGGATATACAGTTCCAAATTCATCTGTCTATACAGGAGTTAGCAGAGGGAAACCTAAATATAAAACTGCTAATGTAGACGAACGCTTCAACCTAGAAGAAGAAAACTTGGTGAGCCAAGAGGGACTTGTGTACTGATCATTAGCACCAAGTATCATCAAGATTGGGTGAAAAAGTGTTTGCTCGTATTTCGGAAACTCGTTAATTCTTTGAAGCTTGGCAACCCCTCTCAATGAAAGTGTTTTCCACAGTCTGTGCCTAGGGCTACTTGAAGAGGAAACAAACCATAGAGACAAAACAGAGAACTCCTTTATTTTGTCAAGTTTCAAAGAGCAACTACAAACCATGTTGGATTTAGAGTTCCAAATTCATCTATCTATATAGGAGAGAGCAGAGGGAAACCTAAATATAAAAACTGCTACTGTAGACGAATGCTTCAACCTAGAAGAACAAATTTTGGTGAGCCAAGTGGGCTTTGTGTACTGATCATTACCACCAAGTATCATCAAGATTGGGTAAAAAAAATATTTGCTGGTATTTCAGAAACTCGTTAATTCTTAGAAGATTGTCAACCCCTCTCGATGAAAGTGCTTCTCCACAGTCTATGGCCAGGGCTACTTGAAGAGGAAACAAAAAAATAGAGACAAAAGTGAGAACTCCTTTATTTTGTCAAGTTTCAAAGAGATACTACGAACCATGTTGGATTTAGACTTCCAAATTAATCTATCTATATAGGAGAGAACAGAGGGAAATCTAAACATAAAAACCGCTCCCGTACATGAATGCTTCAACCTAGAAGAACAAAATTTCGTGAGCCAAGTGGGATTTGTGTACTGATCATTACCATCAAGTATCATCAAGATTGGGTGAAAAAATATTTGCTGGTATTTCGGAAACTCGTTAATTCTTAGAAGCTTGGCAACCCCGCTCAATGAAAGTGCTTTTCCACAGTCTGTGCCTAGGGCTACTTGAAGAGGAACCAAACCATAGAGACAAAACTGAGAACTCCTTTGTTTTGTCGAGTTTCAAAGAGCTACTACGAACCATGTTAAATTTAGAGTTCCAAATTCATCTATCTATATAGGAGAGAGCAGAGGGAAACCTAAATATAAAAACTGCTACTGTAGACGAACGCTTCAACCTAGAAGAACAAAATTTGGTGAGCCAAGTGGGATTTGTGTACTGATCATTACCACCAAGTATCATCAAGATTGCGTAAAAAAATATTTGCTGGTATTTCGGAAACTCGTTAATTCTTAGAAACTTGGCAACGCCTCTCGATGAAAGTGCTGTTCCACAGTCTGTGCCTAGGGCTACTTGAAGAGGAAACAAACCATAGAGACAAAACTGAGAACTTCTTTATTTTCTCAAGTTTCAAAGAGCTACTACAAACCATGTTGGATTTAGAGTTCCAACTTCATCTATCTATATAGGAGAGAACGGAGGGAAACCTAAATATAAAAACTGCTACTGTAGATGAACGCTTCAACTTAGAAGAACAAAATTTGGTGAGCCAAGTGCAATTTGTGTACTGATCATTACCACCAAGTATCATCAAGATTGGGTGAAAAAATATTTGCTGGTATTTCGGAAAATCGTTAATTCTCAGAAGCTTGGCAACCCCTCTCAATGAAAGTGCTTTTCCACAGTCTATGCCTAGGGCTACTTGAAGAGGAAACAAACCATAGAGACAAAACTGAGAACTCCTTTATTTTGTCAAGTTTCAAAAAGCTACTACGAACCATGTGGGATTTAGAGTTCCAAATTCATCTATCTATATAGGAGAGAACAGAAGGAAACCTAAATATAAAAACTGCTACTGTACACGAACGCGTCAATCTAGAAAAACAAAATTACGTGAGCCAATTGGGATTTGTGTACTAATCATTACCACCAAGTTTCATCAAGATCGGGTGAAAAAATATTTGCTGGTATTTCGGAAACTCATTAATTCTTAGAAGCTTGGCAACCCCTCTCAATGAAAGTGCTTTTAAACAATCTGTGCTGAAGGCTACTTGAAGAGGAAACAAACCATAGAGACAAAACTGAGAACTCCTTTATTTTGTAAAGTTTCAAAGAGCTACTACAAACCATGTTGGATTTAGTGTTCCAACTTCATCTATCTATATAGGGGAGAATAGTGGGAAAAGTAAATATAAAAACTACTACTGTAGATGAACGCTTCAACCTAGAAGAACAAAATTTGGTGAGCCAAGTTGGATTTGTGTACTGATCATTACCACCAAGTATCATCAAGATTGGGTGAAAAATATTTGCTGGTATTTGGGAAACTCGTTAATTCTTAGAAGCTAGGCAGCCACTCAATGAAAGTGCTTTTCCACAGTCTGTGCTTAGAGCTACTTGAAGAGGAAACAAACCATAGAGACAAAACTGAGAACTCCTTTATTTTGTCAAGATTCTAAGAGCTTCTACGAACCATGTTGGATGTAGAGTTCCAAATTCATCTATCTATTTAGGAGAGAGTAGAGGGAAACCTAAAGATAAAAACTGCTAATGTAGACGAACGCTTCAACCTAGAAGAACAAAATTTGGTGAGAAAAGTGGGATTTGTGAACTGATCATTACCACCAAGGATCATCAAGATAGGTTGAAAAAATATATGCTGGAATATCAGAAACTCGTTAATTCTTAGAAGCTTGGCAGCCAATCTCGATGAAAGTGCTTTTCCACAGTCTGTGCCATGTCTACTTGAAAAGGAAACAAACTATAGAGAAAAAACTGAGAACTCCTTTATATTGTCAAGTTTCCAAGAGCTACTTCGAACCATGTTGGATTTAGAGTTCCAAATTCATCTATCTATATAGGAGAGAACAGAGGGAAACCTAAATATAAAAACTGCTACTGTAGACGAACGCTTCAACCTAGAAGAACATAATTTGGTGAGCCAAGTGGGATTAGTGTACTGATCATTACTACCAAGTATCATCAAGATTGGGTGAAAAAATATTTGCTGGTATTTTGGAAACTCGTTAATTCTTAGAAGGTTGGCAACCCTTCTCAATGAAAGTGCTTTTCCACAGTCTCTGCCTAGGGCTACTTGAAGAGGAAACAAACCATAGAGACAAAACTGAGAACTCCTTTATTTTTCAAGTTTCAAAGAGCTACTACAAACCATGTTGGATTGAGAGTTCCAAATTCATCTATCTATATAGGAGAGAGCAGAGGGAAACCTAAATATAAAAACTGCTCCTGTAGACGAACGCTTCAACCTGGAAGAACAAAATGGTGAGCCAAGTGGGATTTGTGAACTGATCATTACCACCAAGTATCATCAAGATCGGGTGAAAAAATATTTATTGTATTTCGGAAACTCGTTAATTCTTAGAAGCTTGGCAACACCTCTCAATGAAAGTGCTTTTCCACAGTCTGTGCATAGGGCTACTTGAATAGGAAACAAAAAATGGAGACAAAACTGAGAACTCCTTTATTTTGTCAAGTTTCAAAGAGCTACTACAAACCATGTTTAATTGAGAGTTCCAAATTCATCTATCTATATAGGAGAGAACTAGGGAAACCTAAATATAAAAAACTGCTACTGTACACGAATGCTTCAAGCTAGAAGAACAAAATTTCGTGAGCCAAGTGGGATTTGTGTACTGATCATTAACACCAAGTATCATCAAGATTGGGTGAAAAAATATTTGCTGGTATTCGGAAACTCGATAATTCTTAGAAGCTTGGCAACCCCTCTCAATGAAAGTGCTTTTCAACAGTCTGTGATTAGGGCTACTTGAAGAGGAAACAAACATAGAGACAAAACTGAGAACTCCTTTATTTTGTCAAGTTTCAAAGAGCTACTACACACCATGTTGGATTTAGAGTTCCATATTCATCTATCTATATAGGAGAGAACAGAGGGAAACCTAAATATAAAAACTGCTACTGTAGACAAACGCTTCAACCTAGAAGAACAAAATTTTGTGAGCCAAGAGAGATTTGTGTGCTGATCATTACCACCAAGTATCATCAAGATTGGGTGAAAAAATATTTGCTGGTATTTCGGAAACTCGTTAATTCTTAGAAGCTTTGCCAACCCTCTCAATGAAATTGCTTTACCTCAGTCTGTGCCTAGGGCTACTTGAAGAGGAAACAAACCATAGAGACAAAACTGAGAACTCCATTATTTTGTCAAGTTTCAAAGAGCTACTACGAACCATGTTGGATTGAGAGTTCCAAATTCATCTAACTATTTACGAGAGAGCAGAGGGAAACCTAAATATAAAAGCTGCTACTGTAGACGAACGCTTCAACCTAGAAGAACAAAATTTGGTGAGCCAAGTGGTATTTGTGTACTGATCATTACCACCAAGTATCATCAAGATTGGGTGAAAAAATATTTGCAGGTATTTCGGAAACTCGTTAATTCTTAGAAGGTTGGCAACCCCTCTCAATGAAAGTGCTTTTCCACAGTCTGTGCGTAGGGCTACTTGAAGAGGAAACAAACCATAGAGACAAAACTGAGAACTCCTTTATTTTGTCATGTTTCAAAGAGCTACTACAAACCATGTTGGATTTAGAGTTCCAAATTCATCTATCTATATAGGAGAGAACAGAAGGAAACCTAATAATAAAAAGTGCTACTGTACACGAACGCTTCAACCGAGAAGAACAAAATTTCGTGAGCCAAATGGGATTTGTGTACTAATCATTACCACCAAGTATCATCAAGATCGGGTGAAAAAATATTTGCTGGTATTTCGTAAACTCGTTAATTCTTAGAAGGTTGGCCACCCCTCTCAATGAAAGTGCTTTTCCACAGTCTGTTCGTAGGGCTACTTGAAGAGGAAACAAACCATAGAGACAAAACTGAGAACTCCTTTATTTTGTCAAGTTTCAAAGAGCTACTACAAACCATGTTGGATTTAGAGTTCCAATAAGAGAGAACAGAGGGAATCCTAAATATAAAAACTGCAACTGTGGACGAACGCTTCGACCTAGAAGAACAAAATTTGGTTAGCCAAGTGGGATTTGTGTACTGATCATTACCACCAAGTATCATCAAGATTGTGTGAAAAAATATTTACTGGTATTTCGGAAACTCGTTAATTCTTAGAAGGTTGGCAACCACTCTCAATGAAAGTGGTTTTACACAGTCTGTGCCTAGGGCTATTTAAAGAGGAAACAAACCATAGAGACAAAACTGAGAACTCCTTTTTTTTGTGAAGTTTCAAAGAGCTACTACAAACCATCTTGGATTTAGAGTTCCAAATTCATCTATCTATATAGGATTGAGCAGATGAAAATCTAAATATAAAAACTGCTACTGTAGACGAACGCTTCAACCTAGAAGAACAAAATTTGGTGAGCCAAATGGGATTTGTGTACTGATCATTACCACCAAGTATCATCAAGATTGGGTGAAAAAATATTTGCAGTTATTTCGGAAACTCGTTAATTCTTAGAAGGTTCGCAACCCCTCTCAATGAAAGTGCTTTTCCACAGTCTGTGCGTAGGGCTACTTGAAGAGGAAACAAACCATAGAGACAAAACTGAGAACTCCTTTATTTTGTCAAGTTTCAAAGAGCTACTACAAACCATGTTGGATTTAGAGTTCCAAATTCATCTATCTATATAGGAGAGAACAGAAGGAAACCTAATAATAAAAAGTGCTACTGTACACGAACGCTTCAACCGAGAAGAACAAAATTTCGTGAACAAGTGGGATTTGTGTACTAACCATTACCACCAAGTATCATCAAGATCGGGTGAAAAAATATTTGCTGGTATTTCGGAAACTCGTTAATTCTTAGAAGGTTGGCAACCCCTCTCAATGAAAGTGCTTTTCCACAGTCTGTGCGTAGGGCTACTTGAAGAGGAAACAAACCATAGAGACAAAACTGAGAACTCCTTTATTTTGTCAAGTTTCAAAGAGCTACTACAAACCATGTTGGATTTAGAGTTCCAAATTCATCTATCTATATAGGAGGGAACAGAAGGAAACCTAATAATGAAAAGTGCTACTGTACACGAACGCTTCAACCGAGAAGAACAAAATTTCGTGAGCCAAGTGGGATTTGTGTACTAATCATTACCACCAAGTATCATCAAGATCGGGTGAAAAAATATTTGCTGGTATTTCGGAAACTCGTTAATTCTTAGAAGGTTGGCAACCCCTCTCAATGAAAGTGCTTTTCCACAGTCTGTGCGTAGGGCTACTTGAAGAGGAAACAAACCATAGAGACAAAACTGAGAACTCCTTTATTTTGTCAAGTTTCAAAGAGCTACTACAAACCATGTTGGATTTAGAGTTCCAAATTCATCTATCTATATAGGAGGGAACAGAAGGAAACCTAATAATAAAAAGTGCTACTGTACACGAACGCTTCAACCGAGAAGAACAAAATTTGGTGAGCCAAGTGGGATTTGTGTACTAATCATTACCACCAAGTATCATCAAGATCGGGTGAAAAAATATTTGCTGGTATTTCGGAAACTCCTTAATTCTTAGAAGCTTGGCAACCCCTCTCAATGAAAGTGCTTTTCCACAGTCTGCGCTGAGGGCTACTTGAAGAGGAAACAAACCATAGAGAAAAAATTGAGAACTCATTTATTTTGTAAAGTTTCAAAGAGCTACTACAAACCATGTTGGATTCATAGTTCCACATTCATCTATCTATATAAGAGAGAACAGAGAGAAAACTAAATATAAAAACTACTACTGTAGATGAGCGCTTCAACCTAGAAGAACAAAATTTCGTGAGCCAAGTGGGATTTGTGTACTGATCATTACCACCAAGTATCATCAAGATTGCGTAAAAAAATATTTGCTGGTATTTCGGAAACTCGTTAATTCTTAGAAGCTTGGCAATGCCACTCGATGAAAGTGCTTTTCCACAGTCTCTGCCTAGGGCTACTTGAAGAGGAAACAAACCATAGAGACAAAACTGAGAACTCTTTTATTTTGTCAAGTTTCAAAGAGCTACTACAAACCATGTTGGATTTAGAGTTCCAAATTCATCTATCTATATAGGAGAGAACAGAGGGAAACCTAAATATAAAAACTGCTACTGTAGACGAATGCTTCAACCTAGAAGAACAAAATTTGGTGAGCCAAGTGGGATTTGTGTACTGATCATTACCACCAAGTATCATCAAGATTGGGTGAAAAAATATTTGCTGGTATTTCGGAAACTCGTTAATTCTTAGAAGCTTGACAACCCCTCTCAATGAAAGTGCTTTTCCACAGTCTGTGCTTAGTACTACTTGAAGTGGAAACAAACCATAGAGACAAAACTAGAACTCCTTTATTTTGTCAAGTTTCAAAGAGCTACTACGAACCATGTTGGATTTAGAGTTCCAAATTCATCTATCTATATAGGAGAGAACAGAGGGAAACCTAAATATAAAAACTGCTACTGTAGACGAATGCTTCAACCTAGAAGAACAAAATTTGGTGAGCCAAGTGGGATTTGTGTACTGATCATTACCACCAAGTATCATCAAGATTGGGTGAAAAAATATTTGCAGTTATTTCGGAAACTTGTTAATTCTTAGAAGGTTCACAACCCCTCTCAATGAAAGTGCTTTTCCACAGTCTGTGCGTAGGGCTACTTGAAGAGGAAACAAACCATAGAGACAAAACTGAGAACTCCTTTATTTTGTCAAGTTTCAAAGAGCTACTACAAACCATGTTGGATTTAGAGTTCCAAATTCATCTATCTATATAGGAGAGAACAGAAGGAAACCTAATAATAAAAAGTGCTACTGTACACGAACGCTTCAACAGAGAAGAACAAAATTTCGTGAGCCAAGTGGGATTTGTGTACTAATCATTACCACCAAGTATCATCAAGATCGGGTGAAAAAATATTTGCTGGTATTTCGGAAACTCGTTAATTCTTAGAAGGTTGGCTACCCCTCTCAATGAAAGTGCTTTTCCACAGTCTGTGCGTAGGGCTACTTGAAGAGGAAACAAACCATAGAGACAAAACTGAGAACTCCTTTATTTTGTCAAGTTTCAAAGATCTACTACAAACCACGTTGGATTTAGAGTTCCAAATTCATCTATCTATATAGGAGAGAGCAGAGGGAATCCTAAATATAAAAACTGCTACTGTAGACGAACGCTTCAACCTAGAAGAACAAAATTTGGTTAGCCAAGTGGGATTTGTGTACTAATCATTACCACCAAGTGTCATCAAGATTGGGTGAAAAAATATTTGCTGGTATTTCGGAAACTCGTTAATTCTTAGAAGGTTGGCAACCATTATCAATGAAAGTGCTTTTACACAGTCTGTGCCTAGGGCTACTTGAAGAGGAAACAAACCATAGAGACAAAACTGAGAACTCCTTTATTTTGTCAAGTTTCAAAGAGCTACTACAAACCATGTTGGATTTAGAGTTCCACATTCATCTATCTATATAGGAGAGAACAGAAGGAAACCTAAATAAAAAACTGCTACTGTAGACGAACGCTTCAACCTAGAAGAACAAAATTTGGTGAGCCAAGTGGTATTTGTGTACTAATCAATACCACCAAGTATCATCAAGGTCGGGTGAAAAAATATTTGCTGGTATTTCGGGAAGTCGTTAATTCTTAGAAGGTTGGCAACCCCTCTCAATGAAAGTGCTTTTCCACAGTCTGTGCTGAGGGCAACTTGAAGAGGAAACAAACCATAGAGACAAAACTGAGAATTCCTTTATTTTGTAAAGTTTCAAAGAGCTACTACAAACCACGTTGGATTTAGAGTTCCACATTCATCTATCTATATAGGAGAGAACAGAGGGAAAACTAAATATAAAACTGCTACTGTAGACGAACGCTTCAACCTAGAAGAACAAAATTTGGTGAGCCAAGTGGGATTTGTGTACTGATCATTACCACCAAGTATCATCAAGATTGGGTGAAAAATATTTGCTGGTATTTGGGAAAATCGTTAATTATTAGAAGCTTGGCAACCCCTCTCAATGAAAGTGCTTTTACACAGTCTGTGCTTAGGGCTACTTAAAGCGGAAACAAACGATAGAGACAAAACTGAGAACTCCTTTATTTTGTCAAGTTTCAAAGAGCTACTACACACCATGTTGGATTTAGAGTTCCATATTCATCTATCTATATAGGAGAGAACAGAGGGAAACCTAAATATAAAAACTGCTACTGTAGACAAACGCTTCAACCTAGAAGAACAAAATTTTGTGAGCCAAGAGAGATTTGTGTGCTGATCATTACCACCAAGTATCATCAAGATTGGGTGAAAAAATATTTGCTGGTATTTCGGAAACTCGTTAATTCTTAGAAGCTTTGCCAACCCTCTCAATGAAATTGCTTTACCTCAGTCTGTGCCTAGGGCTACTTGAAGAGGAAACAAACCATAGAGACAAAACTGAGAACTCCATTATTTTGTCAAGTTTCAAAGAGCTACTACGAACCATGTTGGATTGAGAGTTCCAAATTCATCTAACTATTTACGAGAGAGCAGAGGGAAACCTAAATATAAAAGCTGCTACTGTAGACGAACGCTTCAACCTAGAAGAACAAATTTTGGTGAGCCAAGTGGGATTTGTGTACTGATCATTACCACCAAGTATCATCAAGATTGGGTAAAAAAAATATTTGCTGGTATTTCAGAAACTCCTTAATTCTTAGAAGCTTGGCAACCCCTCTCGATGAAAGTGCTTTTCCACAGTCTGTGCCTAGGGCTACTTGAAGAGGAAACAAACCATAGAGACAAACCTGAGATCTCCTTTATTTTGTCAAGTTTCAAAGAGCTACTACGAACCATGTTGGATTGAGAGTTCCAAATTCATCTAACAAATTACGAGAGAGCAGAGGGAAAACTAAATATAAAAACTGCTACTGTAGACGAACGCTTCAACCTAGAAGAACAAAATTTTGTGAGCCAAGTGGGATTTGTGTAGTGATCATTACCATCAAGTATCATCAAGATTGGGTGAAAAAATATTTGCTGGTATTTCGGAAACTCGTTAATTCTTAGAAGCTTCGCAACCCCGCTCAATGAAAGTGCTTTTCCACAGTCTGTGCCTAGGGCTACTTGAAGAGGAAACAAACCATAGAGACAAAACTGAGAACTCCTTTATTTTGTCAATTTCAAAGAGCTACTACAAACCATGTTGGATATACAGTTCCAAATTCATCTGTCTATACAGGAGTGAGCAGAGGGAAACCTAAATATAAAACTGCTAATGTAGACGAACGCTTCAACCTAGAAGAACAAAACTTGGTGAGCCAAGAGGGACTTGTGTACTGATCATTAGCACCAAGTATCATCAAGATTGGGTGAAAAAGTGTTTGCTCGTATTTCGGAAACTCGTTAATTCTTTGAAGCTTGGCAACCCCTCTCAATGAAAGTGTTTTCCACAGTCTGTGCCTAGGGCTACTTGAAGAGGAAACAAACCATAGAGACAAAACAGAGAACTCCTTTATTTTGTCAAGTTTCAAAGAGCAACTACAAACCATGTTGGATTTAGAGTTCCAAATTCATCTATCTATATAGGAGAGAGCAGAGGGAAACCTAAATATAAAAACTGCTACTGTAGACGAATGCTTCAACCTAGAAGAACAAATTTTGGTGAGCCAAGTGGGCTTTGTGTACTGATCATTACCACCAAGTATCATCAAGATTGGGTAAAAAAAAATATTTGCTGGTATTTCAGAAACTCGTTAATTCTTAGAAGATTGTCAACCCCTCTCGATGAAAGTGCTTCTCCACAGTCTATGGCCAGGGCTACTTGAAGAGGAAACAAAAAATAGAGACAAAATGAGAACTCCTTTATTTTGTCAAGTTTCAAAGAGATACTACGAACCATGTTGGATTTAGACTTCCAAATTAATCTATCTATATAGGAGAGAACAGAGGGAAATCTAAACATAAAAACCGCTCCCGTACATGAATGCTTCAACCTAGAAGAATAAAATTTCGTGAGCCAAGTGGGATTTGTGTACTGATCATTACCATCAAGTATCATCAAGATTGGGTGAAAAAATATTTGCTGGTATTTCGGAAACTCGTTAATTCTTAGAAGCTTGGCAACCCCGCTCAATGAAAGTGCTTTTCCACAGTCTGTGCCTAGGGCTACTTGAAGAGGAACCAAACCATAGAGACAAAACTGAGAACTCCTTTGTTTTGTCGAGTTTCAAAGAGCTACTACGAACCATTTTAAATTTAGAGTTCCAAATTCATCTATCTATATAGGAGAGAGCAGAGGGAAACCTAAATATAAAAACTGCTACTGTAGACGAACGCTTCAACCTAGAAGAACAAAATTTGGTGAGCCAAGTGGGATTTGTGTACTGATCATTACCACCAAGTATCATCAAGATTGCGTAAAAAAATATTTGCTGGTATTTCGGAAACTCGTTAATTCTTAGAAACTTGGCAACGCCTCTCGATGAAAGTGCTGTTCCACAGTCTGTGCCTAGGGCTACTTGAAGAGGAAACAAACCATAGAGACAAAACTGAGAACTTCTTTATTTTCTCAAGTTTCAAAGAGCTACTACAAACCATGTTGGATTTAGAGTTCCAACTTCATCTATCTATATAGGAGAGAACGGAGGGAAACCTAAATATAAAAACTGCTACTGTAGATGAACGCTTCAACTTAGAAGAACAAAATTTGGTGAGCCAAGTGCAATTTGTGTACTGATCATTACCACCAAGTATCATCAAGATTGGGTGAAAAAATATTTGCTGGTATTTCGGAAAATCGTTAATTCTCAGAAGCTTGGCAACCCCTCTCAATGAAAGTGCTTTTCCACAGTCTATGCCTAGGGCTACTTGAAGAGGAAACAAACCATAGAGACAAAACTGAGAACTCCTTTATTTTGTCAAGTTTCAAAAAGCTACTACGAACCATGTGGGATTTAGAGTTCCAAATTCATCTATCTATATAGGAGAGAACAGAAGGAAACCTAAATATAAAAACTGCTACTGTACACGAACGCGTCAATCTAGAAAAACAAAATTACGTGAGCCAATTGGGATTTGTGTACTAATCATTACCACCAAGTTTCATCAAGATCGGGTGAAAAAATATTTGCTGGTATTTCGGAAACTCATTAATTCTTAGAAGCTTGGCAACCCCTCTCAATGAAAGTGCTTTTAAACAATCTGTGCTGAAGGCTACTTGAAGAGGAAACAAACCATAGAGACAAAACTGAGAACTCCTTTATTTTGTAAAGTTTCAAAGAGCTACTACAAACCATGTTGGATTTAGTGTTCCAACTTCATCTATCTATATAGGGGAGAATAGTGGGAAAAGTAAATATAAAAACTACTACTGTAGATGAACGCTTCAACCTAGAAGAACAAAATTTGGTGAGCCAAGTTGGATTTGTGTACTGATCATTACCACCAAGTATCATCAAGATTGGGTGAAAAATATTTGCTGGTATTTGGGAAACTCGTTAATTCTTAGAAGCTAGGCAGCCACTCAATGAAAGTGCTTTTCCACAGTCTGTGCTTAGAGCTACTTGAAGAGGAAACAAACCATAGAGACAAAACTGAGAACTCCTTTATTTTGTCAAGTTTCTAAGAGCTTCTACGAACCATGTTGGATGTAGAGTTCCAAATTCATCTATCTATTTAGGAGAGAGTAGAGGGAAACCTAAAGATAAAAACTGCTAATGTAGACGAACGCTTCAACCTAGAAGAACAAAATTTGGTGAGAAAAGTGGGATTTGTGAACTGATCATTACCACCAAGGATCATCAAGATAGGTTGAAAAAATATATGCTGGAATATCAGAAACTCGTTAATTCTTAGAAGCTTGGCAGCCAATCTCGATGAAAGTGCTTTTCCACAGTCTGTGCCATGTCTACTTGAAAAGGAAACAAACTATAGAGAAAAAACTGAGAACTCCTTTATATTGTCAAGTTTCCAAGAGCTACTTCGAACCATGTTGGATTTAGAGTTCCAAATTCATCTATCTATATAGGAGAGAACAGAGGGAAACCTAAATATAAAAACTGCTACTGTAGACGAACGCTTCAACCTAGAAGAACATAATTTGGTGAGCCAAGTGGGATTAGTGTACTGATCATTACTACCAAGTATCATCAAGATTGGGTGAAAAAATATTTGCTGGTATTTTGGAAACTCGTTAATTCTTAGAAGGTTGGCAACCCTTCTCAATGAAAGTGCTTTTCCACAGTCTCTGCCTAGGGCTACTTGAAGAGGAAACAAACCATAGAGACAAAACTGAGAACTCCTTTATTTTTCAAGTTTCAAAGAGCTACTACAAACCATGTTGGATTGAGAGTTCCAAATTCATCTATCTATATAGGAGAGAGCAGAGGGAAACCTAAATATAAAAACTGCTCCTGTAGACGAACGCTTCAACCTGGAAGAACAAAATGGTGAGCCAAGTGGGATTTGTGAACTGATAATTACCACCAAGTATCATCAAGATCGGGTGAAAAAATATTTATTGTATTTCGGAAACTCGTTAATTCTTAGAAGCTTGGCAACACCTCTCAATGAAAGTGCTTTTCCACAGTCTGTGCATAGGGCTACTTGAATAGGAAACAAAAAATGGAGACAAAACTGAGAACTCCTTTATTTTGTCAAGTTTCAAAGAGCTACTACAAACCATGTTTAATTGAGAGTTCCAAATTCATCTATCTATATAGGAGAGAACTAGGGAAACCTAAATATAAAAAACTGCTACTGTACACGAATGCTTCAAGCTAGAAGAACAAAATTTCGTGAGCCAAGTGGGATTTGTGTACTGATCATTAACACCAAGTATCATCAAGATTGGGTGAAAAAATATTTGCTGGTATTCGGACACTCGATAATTCTTAGAAACTTGGCAACCCCTCTCAATGAAAGTGCTTTTCAACAGTCTGTGATTAGGGCTACTTGAAGAGGAAACAAACATAGAGACAAAACTGAGAACTCCTTTATTTTGTCAAGTTTCAAAGAGCTACTACACACCATGTTGGATTTAGAGTTCCATATTCATCTATCTATATAGGAGAGAACAGAGGGAAACCTAAATATAAAAACTGCTACTGTAGACAAACGCTTCAACCTAGAAGAACAAAATTTTGTGAGCCAAGAGAGATTTGTGTGCTGATCATTACCACCAAGTATCATCAAGATTGGGTGAAAAAATATTTGCTGGTATTTCGGAAACTCGTTAATTCTTAGAAGCTTTGCCAACCCTCTCAATGAAATTGCTTTACCTCAGTCTGTGCCTAGGGCTACTTGAAGAGGAAACAAACCATAGAGACAAAACTGAGAACTCCATTATTTTGTCAAGTTTCAAAGAGCTACTACGAACCATGTTGGATTGAGAGTTCCAAATTCATCTAACTATTTACGAGAGAGCAGAGGGAAACCTAAATATAAAAGCTGCTACTGTAGACGAACGCTTCAACCTAGAAGAACAAATTTTGGTGAGCCAAGTGGGATTTGTGTACTGATCATTACCACCAAGTATCATCAAGATTGGGTAAAAAAAATATTTGCTGGTATTTCAGAAACTCGTTAATTCTTAGAAGCTTGGCAACCCCTCTCGATGAAAGTGCTTTTCCACAGTCTGTGCCTAGGGCTACTTGAAGAGGAAACAAACCATAGAGACAAACCTGAGATCTCCTTTATTTTGTCAAGTTTCAAAGAGCTACTACGAACCATGTTGGATTGAGAGTTCCAAATTCATCTAACAAATTACGAGAGAGCAGAGGGAAAACTAAATATAAAAACTGCTACTGTAGACGAACGCTTCAACCTAGAAGAACAAAATTTTGTGAGCCAAGTGGGATTTGTGTAGTGATCATTACCATCAAGTATCATCAAGATTGGGTGAAAAAATATTTGCTGGTATTTCGGAAACTCGTTAATTCTTAGAAGCTTCGCAACCCCGCTCAATGAAAGTGCTTTTCCACAGTCTGTGCCTAGGGCTACTTGAAGAGGAAACAAACCATAGAGACAAAACTGAGAACTCCTTTATTTTGTCAATTTCAAAGAGCTACTACAAACCATGTTGGATATACAGTTCCAAATTCATCTGTCTATACAGGAGTGAGCAGAGGGAAACCTAAATATAAAACTGCTAATGTAGACGAACGCTTCAACCTAGAAGAACAAAACTTGGTGAGCCAAGAGGGACTTGTGTACTGATCATTAGCACCAAGTATCATCAAGATTGGGTGAAAAAGTGTTTGCTCGTATTTCGGAAACTCGTTAATTCTTTGAAGCTTGGCAACCCCTCTCAATGAAAGTGTTTTCCACAGTCTGTGCCTAGGGCTACTTGAAGAGGAAACAAACCATAGAGACAAAACAGAGAACTCCTTTATTTTGTCAAGTTTCAAAGAGCAACTACAAACCATGTTGGATTTAGAGTTCCAAATTCATCTATCTATATAGGAGAGAGCAGAGGGAAACCTAAATATAAAAACTGCTACTGTAGACGAATGCTTCAACCTAGAAGAACAAATTTTGGTGAGCCAAGTGGGCTTTGTGTACTGATCATTACCACCAAGTATCGTCAAGATTGGGTAAAAAAAAATATTTGCTGGTATTTCAGAAACTCGTTAATTCTTAGAAGATTGTCAACCCCTCTCGATGAAAGTGCTTCTCCACAGTCTATGGCCAGGGCTACTTGAAGAGGAAACAAAAAATAGAGACAAAATGAGAACTCCTTTATTTTGTCAAGTTTCAAAGAGATACTACGAACCATGTTGGATTTAGACTTCCAAATTAATCTATCTATATAGGAGAGAACAGAGGGAAATCTAAACATAAAAACCGCTCCCGTACATGAATGCTTCAACCTAGAAGAACAAAATTTCGTGAGCCAAGTGGGATTTGTGTACTGATCATTACCATCAAGTATCATCAAGATTGGGTGAAAAAATATTTGCTGGTATTTCGGAAACTCGTTAATTCTTAGAAGCTTGGCAACCCCGCTCAATGAAAGTGCTTTTCCACAGTCTGTGCCTAGGGCTACTTGAAGAGGAACCAAACCATAGAGACAAAACTGAGAACTCCTTTGTTTTGTCGAGTTTCAAAGAGCTACTACGAACCATGTTAAATTTAGAGTTCCAAATTCATCTATCTATATAGGAGAGAGCAGAGGGAAACCTAAATATAAAAACTGCTACTGTAGACGAACGCTTCAACCTAGAAGAACAAAATTTGGTGAGCCAAGTGGGATTTGTGTACTGATCATTACCACCAAGTATCATCAAGATTGCGTAAAAAAATATTTGCTGGTATTTCGGAAACTCGTTAATTCTTAGAAACTTGGCAACGCCTCTCGATGAAAGTGCTGTTCCACAGTCTGTGCCTAGGGCTACTTGAAGAGGAAACAAACCATAGAGACAAAACTGAGAACTTCTTTATTTTCTCAAGTTTCAAAGAGCTACTACAAACCATGTTGGATTTAGAGTTCCAACTTCATCTATCTATATAGGAGAGAACGGAGGGAAACCTAAATATAAAAACTGCTACTGTAGATGAACGCTTCAACTTAGAAGAACAAAATTTGGTGAGCCAAGTGCAATTTGTGTACTGATCATTACCACCAAGTATCATCAAGATTGGGTGAAAAAATATTTGCTGGTATTTCGGAAAATCGTTAATTCTCAGAAGCTTGGCAACCCCTCTCAATGAAAGTGCTTTTCCACAGTCTATGCCTAGGGCTACTTGAAGAGGAAACAAACCATAGAGACAAAACTGAGAACTCCTTTATTTTGTCAAGTTTCAAAAAGCTACTACGAACCATGTGGGATTTAGAGTTCCAAATTCATCTATCTATATAGGAGAGAACAGAAGGAAACCTAAATATAAAAACTGCTACTGTACACGAACGCGTCAATCTAGAAAAACAAAATTACGTGAGCCAATTGGGATTTGTGTACTAATCATTACCACCAAGTTTCATCAAGATCGGGTGAAAAAATATTTGCTGGTATTTCGGAAACTCATTAATTCTTAGAAGCTTGGCAACCCCTCTCAATGAAAGTGCTTTTAAACAATCTGTGCTGAAGGCTACTTGAAGAGGAAACAAACCATAGAGACAAAACTGAGAACTCCTTTATTTTGTAAAGTTTCAAAGAGCTACTACAAACCATGTTGGATTTAGTGTTCCAACTTCATCTATCTATAGGGGAGAATAGTGGGAAAAGTAAATATAAAAACTACTACTGTAGATGAACGCTTCAACCTAGAAGAACAAAATTTGGTGAGCCAAGTTGGATTTGTGTACTGATCATTACCACCAAGTATCATCAAGATTGGGTGAAAAATATTTGCTGGTATTTGGGAAACTGTTAATTCTTAGAAGCTAGGCAGCCACTCAATGAAAGTGCTTTTCCACAGTCTGTGCTTAGAGCTACTTGAAGAGGAAACAAACCATAGAGACAAAACTGAGAACTCCTTTATTTTGTCAAGTTTCTAAGAGCTTCTACGAACCATGTTGGATGTAGAGTTCCAAATTCATCTATCTATTTAGGAGAGAGTAGAGGGAAACCTAAAGATAAAAACTGCTAATGTAGACGAACGCTTCAACCTAGAAGAACAAAATTTGGTGAGAAAAGTGGGATTTGTGAACTGATCATTACCACCAAGGATCATCAAGATAGGTTGAAAAAATATATGCTGGAATATCAGAAACTCGTTAATTCTTAGAAGCTTGGCAGCCAATCTCGATGAAAGTGCTTTTCCACAGTCTGTGCCATGTCTACTTGAAAAGGAAACAAACTATAGAGAAAAAACTGAGAACTCCTTTATATTGTCAAGTTTCCAAGAGCTACTTCGAACCATGTTGGATTTAGAGTTCCAAATTCATCTATCTATATAGGAGAGAACAGAGGGAAACCTAAATATAAAAACTGCTACTGTAGACGAACGCTTCAACCTAGAAGAACATAATTTGGTGAGCCAAGTGGGATTAGTGTACTGATCATTACTACCAAGTATCATCAAGATTGGGTGAAAAAATATTTGCTGGTATTTTGGAAACTCGTTAATTCTTAGAAGGTTGGCAACCCTTCTCAATGAAAGTGCTTTTCCACAGTCTCTGCCTAGGGCTACTTGAAGAGGAAACAAACCATAGAGACAAAACTGAGAACTCCTTTATTTTTCAAGTTTCAAAGAGCTACTACAAACCATGTTGGATTGAGAGTTCCAAATTCATCTATCTATATAGGAGAGAGCAGAGGGAAACCTAAATATAAAAACTGCTCCTGTAGACGAACGCTTCAACCTGGAAGAACAAAATGGTGAGCCAAGTGGGATTTGTGAACTGATAATTACCACCAAGTATCATCAAGATCGGGTGAAAAAATATTTATTGTATTTCGGAAACTCGTTAATTCTTAGAAGCTTGGCAACACCTCTCAATGAAAGTGCTTTTCCACAGTCTGTGCATAGGGCTACTTGAATAGGAAACAAAAAATGGAGACAAAACTGAGAACTCCTTTATTTTGTCAAGTTTCAAAGAGCTACTACAAACCATGTTTAATTGAGAGTTCCAAATTCATCTATCTATATAGGAGAGAACTAGGGAAACCTAAATATAAAAAACTGCTACTGTACACGAATGCTTCAAGCTAGAAGAACAAAATTTCGTGAGCCAAGTGGGATTTGTGTACTGATCATTAACACCAAGTATCATCAAGATTGGGTGAAAAAATATTTGCTGGTATTCGGAAACTCGATAATTCTTAGAAGCTTGGCAACCCCTCTCAATGAAAGTGCTTTTCAACAGTCTGTGATTAGGGCTACTTGAAGAGGAAACAAACATAGAGACAAAACTGAGAACTCCTTTATTTTGTCAAGTTTCAAAGAGCTACTACACACCATGTTGGATTTAGAGTTCCATATTCATCTATCTATATAGGAGAGAACAGAGGGAAACCTAAATATAAAAACTGCTACTGTAGACAAACGCTTCAACCTAGAAGAACAAAATTTTGTGAGCCAAGAGAGATTTGTGTGCTGATCATTACCACCAAGTATCATCAAGATTGGGTGAAAAAATATTTGCTGGTATTTCGGAAACTCGTTAATTCTTAGAAGCTTTGCCAACCCTCTCAATGAAATTGCTTTACCTCAGTCTGTGCCTAGGGCTACTTGAAGAGGAAACAAACCATAGAGACAAAACTGAGAACTCCATTATTTTGTCAAGTTTCAAAGAGCTACTACGAACCATGTTGGATTGAGAGTTCCAAATTCATCTAACTATTTACGAGAGAGCAGAGGGAAACCTAAATATAAAAGCTGCTACTGTAGACGAACGCTTCAACCTAG